>NC_066315.1:120917373-121162373 GCF_022539315.1 Serinus canaria
TGTTGTTGTTGCTTCTGAGGAATATTCTTCATTTAGCTTACTTTTAGATTGATTTTTAAATCTAATTCTGTTAATCCTCAATCGGTATAATGCATCATTTTATGGTTTCACACATTTCCATTTTCTTGTGAAGTTGGCTGACTCTTTTCTTGAAGCTCACGCCCTCTGAAATGTATTCAAGATCATGAAAATATTAATTATTGAACTAAAACACTAAAAATATTTTAAAATGTTTTAAAGATATAAAGGATGTTTTTCCTGGTATTCATAAGCTTTAGCAGTTCTGCTATACAATATATTACCATTTTTGAGAACGTGCTCCAGTGAAAAGTGTAGGAGGTGGGTCTCCATCCAGGCTCTCCACCTTCAGCTCTCTTCTCAGATTTTGGGGAGTCATTTGTGTAGATTCACCTCACCTAACTCTAGGTGCTGCAGTTGTTTGAGCACTTTAATTAGACAACGAGTGGGAAGAAATGGAGGTGATCCAGTTAAACCTTCTGTTAAAGATAAGTTTGGAATCTGTTTAAATGTGCCTGTTTCTGATCATTATATACAAAGAGAATTGAATGTTTGGTTTGTGTGCAGGCAACTCTATTGTAGACGTGTGAGCTCAAGTGTCATAAACACTATCTTCTGTTGTCCTTTGCCTCTTTTCTCTGTTTATTAAAATGGGATTATAATTTGTTCCTCTCTCACAGATGGGGAAATAATGTTACTGATTGCATAGTTCTCAGGTAAAATGGTGGAGCCTTCCTACATGAATACATTAAAAACTAGGTATACAGCCATATGAATGTTGTTCAGATCCAGAGAATCCACACAGACCCTACTGTTACCTTTACTATTGGAGGTAAACTTGATCATGTAACCCACATTATTGAAGCTACACATAATTTTTCATATTTTATCTTGATGACTTGCATGGTGTTTTCATGCATAACTGCACTTATGACCATTTCTCAAAGTTTCCTCTTACCTCCTCTCAAGATAGGTACCAATTAAAACCTTGCTAGACTTCTCTCATATCTTCCATGCCAGTGAATTTATTTTTGCTCAGCTCAATCAGTATTCTGGCTTCATTAGTTAGAAGATATGCAGCCCAACTTATTTTCTAATATATATAATCAGCTTTTAAAACAGACTTCTACTGATTTTGAACTTGTTAAAATCACTGTTTAAAATCTATTGGGAGCAGATATATCTGTCCTTCTGTGAAGTCACAGTATTTAATATTTTGTTCCTACCTGGGGACACACCTAATCTGTTAAAATTAAAGAGATAACCACTGGCCAATGGAAGAGGGTCTGTATGTGTACAGCAAAGAAAAGACTTGAGCTCCTTCTCCAGAGGATTCTGCTTTGTGCTCACTGGGATGTGAATTTTCTGTGCTTAGGGTATCAATGCCTCTGCCAATAAAAATATCAGGTGTCCTTGACCTCCCTGACTCTTAAGACAACTCTGTTATTTGAATTTTCGAGGAGATACTGCTGTCAGTTCATGTCTGGTGAAAGCAAGAATTACTTTGTTCTCTTAAGAAATAGAATGTAATAATTTTAGGGGGGAAGACTTCAGGAAAACCTTCTAGAAGGCTTTCAGTAACTGAAGGTGGCCTACAACAAGGCTGAGAGAGATTTTTTGTAAGGGCATGCAGTGATAGGACAAGGAGGAAAGGATAGAAACCAAAAGACAGTGGGTTTAAATTGGATATTAGGAAGAAATTATGTGACAATGGTGAGACACTGAAAGAGGTTGTCCAGAGAAGCTGTGAATGCCCCATCCCTGGAAGAGTTCAAGGTCAGGCTAGAGGGAGCTTTGACCAGCCTGGTCTAGTGGAAGGTGTCCCCACCCCTGGCAGAGGAGCTAGAACTAGATGATCTTTAAGGTCTTTTTCAACCTTAATCATTCTATGGTTTTATAAAAATCAGGGTATTGTATACACATGCCTTCCTAGGCTGTGAGTTGTTCTAAAAACTTATTTATTTGATGAATAAAATGGAGTTGTTTTGACACTTTAAAGAGATGATCCAAAATATGGTCGAAACAGAGAACATGCCTTTCTGCTTTCTTACTGCTCTTTTGTTCAGGAAGTATTTGAAGTTTTTGTTTGTTTGTCATATTTTAACTCTAAACTGATAGTCTTTACTATACTCTGAACTTCTTATGAACTCATTTTTGTAACAGTATCAATTAGAGAACTTGTTAAGCTAAGCATAAGCATTCTAGTGTCTTGGAAGAGTTAAACTCAGACTGTTGACACAATGTTCTTTCTGCAGGAATGTGATGAGTCAGCTTAGGTTCTAGTTAAAAATTTTAATTTTAGACAGAGTAACTGAAAATAATGGCACTTGTTTGACTATTCAGTTATTTAATTAGCCCTTTACATAGGACCAAGAGTTATATAGTTACTAGCATGGGCAGAAGTGTACTGAGTTTATTTTGAAATGTTATGTTGAATACATAACTCATTCAGCAGAGGATAGAACATAGAAATTAGAAAACTTGCAATGATTAATTGATCACAAAGAAAATAAAAATTCCAGGCAAGCTAAAAAAAGAGAATACCAAGCAAATCTTGCTTTAATACTGGTTAACCTCTTTTTGAACTCTTTTATTGTGTATGACAAAGGCAAGGGTGTTTATCTGTGGAAAAAAAACTCATTATATGGTATTTCTAAGATAACTGTGAGTAAATTGTAAGTAATTTTATCTAACTAGCTATATAAAATATTGTTTATGAGCAAGTTTGCATACAACCTGCCAAGAAGGCTTATTAAGAAATTACTAATCACCTGGGGATGACTGAACAGGAGTGCTTAGCCTTGCTTATCAGTAACATGATGTTTTGGTTTTATCTTGTGCCTGAACTCTTTCCTCTTTTCTTCTCATTTCACTCTGCTCTCCAGGACAACTCTCTGATTATTTTTCTGTGTGTAGCAGAAAATAATAAGTTACCTGATTTAAGCAAATAATTAACAAGCATATCCAGTCATTTAACTGTACTGCAGCAGATCTCACCACAAAATTCTATGTTACAAAAATCCTTTAAGACCTCTAAATGGTTAACACTTCATGGCTACAGTGAGTTTTCAAGAATAAAATGAACTAAGGAATCTTAAGTTAAAATAGAAATATTACATTCTAAAGTCTACCTAGTAGTAATTCTTATACTTAACACTAAACCTAATCTGTTGCAATGTAAAAAGCAAAAGCATCCTGGTTTTTATCCTTTCTTCCCATAAATATGCACAATTTTATAATAGTGCCTGCTAACCTCAGATAGGGTTAGCAAATCAACTGTTAGTCTGGACACAAAGCAAGCACAGAAATGGATTGAACTGGCAAAATACAAATTTGCTCTTAGTTCATGGAGAGAATCTAGACATGGACGATACACTGTGAAGAATTGCTAAGAAACTGCATGTAAAAGGGAGAGCTTCCCCCTGTCAGATTAATTTTTGTATACTCAATGATAATTCAAGAGGCAAATCCAGCTGTCACAAAAACACAGACAATAAATTCCTCTGTGTACATACTTATATATAAACATATGTGTAAATAAAACAAGATTTTAAATCTGCATAACATTTGATATCTACATGGCTTTCAGTCTACTGTGGACATCTTCCTGGAATGGCTAGATAAAGGAACATATTCTGTGTCCTCAGTCTCTACTGCCTGTCCCTTGTATCTGGCATACTGTGTTCTGACTGAATAGAAAATATTAGGATTTACTAGACTAGATGAGATTGGAATGGAATAGAATGCTTCAGTTGAGAGGGAGTTGCAACAGCTATCTAATCCAACTGCCTGACCAAACCATTGCTGATCAAATTAAAATCTTGATGATCATTTTCTCTTAGACACTGGTAGGCTTGGGGCACTGATCACCTCTCTAGGAAATCTTCCATGTTTGCCCACCCTCTGGTAAAAAAATTCTTCCCAATGTCCACTCTAACCTCTCCTGACACAACTTTGAAAATTCTCATTCAGCCTATCTCTGAATATCAGGGAAGAGGTCAACATCTCCATCCTCTTCCACTTCCTGTCTTCAGAAAGCTGTCGAGAGCAATGCAGGCATGCCTCTGCCTCCTTTATGGATGAGTGTCTTCAAGCTTCCACTTCACCATAAATCACCCTTCTAAATCTTCCCATAAAAATATGCTGCTTCAACTGGCACCATCATGGCCTTCACTCTTCCATCACCCTAACCCAATACTCTCACTCAGTGCGGCTGTGCAGCTAGCTGTTGACATTAAGTAATGCCCCATAATGCAATAGTCCATGTTTGACCTCTTGACCATCATGAGATGGCTTTTCCTCAACTATTACCTACTGGTGATACTATTTGCTGAAAGGCTGTCACAGATACGCTATGGGTTTCACTAAACTTTTGACAAACAGTAGCATGGGACATCTGCAAAATGAAGAAGATACTGTCATAATAATTTTGTTCTGTGGGGATTGTGAGTGAATGTAATGTGAGAATCATCCTCAAAACACCTTTCTGTTGAAGAGAGAGAACTAAGGATTTGTAAACTGCAACGTGTCTTCTACTTTGTGAGATGCTACCAAGGTCACTCTGATGTATGTATCTATGTGGAAGAGATAAATAAAATCAGATAAATCAGATAGCTTTGTCTACCTTCAACTTAAAAGTGGATGTAACATCTTTTTGCATATGACACCATTATATTGCTGTTGCTATCCTAGCATCATATGCCGTCACTGACACTGTGGTATATAAAGTGAATAAATAAATAATTTATCCTTTTAGAATAAGATGGAGAAAATTGTATTTGGAATAGAGAGAGGGAATCTGAAAGAGAGCTCTGTCCTCAGAAAGTACAAATTATCCTTAAAATTATCCTGTAGCAACTATTCTTCAGGCTCAAAATATTTTAGAGCTTTCATATTCCTTTGATATTTCCTCTCAGCTACTGACAGGGCAAATACCAAAGTGGATGCAAGAATAAAATTGTAAATTACTCATCAAATAATTTGGAGTAATAGATCTCTTACTCAGTTTTGAAACTCTAATGTAGATTACTCATTGACATCTCAATAACTATTTTGGGATTATTTCAAGCTCTAAAGAGTGCAGTAGGGTAGGTCCATAGTATTTGACGAGTCAAGTGGGAGGCATGTTCTTTGTTTTTTGTATTTATTCACCTTCATGACCCTTGAAGTTGTAGCTTGTTGTTCTGAAAGACAAATAATGTTTTAAACCAAAAACATAAATGTGATGACAATCAGACCTCACAATAATTGTCTGTGTTAAGCCAAAATGGAAAAAAAAAAAAAACAAACCAAACCACAACCCTTAACATAACTTATAAAAGAAGCTATATATGCTGTATGTTAGAGTGGATTTCAACATAATGAATGACCAATTTAACTGAAAAAAGAGGCAAATTCAATATGTGTAAGAATCTCCTTTCTATAGAATGCCTGGGGTGGTCTAAGTGTCTAAAAATGTGAGTAATGAAAAGAGGCTTAGCCTGGATTTCCCACAAAGATCTGTATTTAAGTTTCACCTGGCATGATTTGTTGCAGCTAATCTTGCCACCTTGCCTAATAAGTATGCCATGAAAACCTGTTTTTCAGTTCTGGTACTGACTGTGATTTTCTAGTATTTTGTTTAACCAGTTTTTTTAGGACAAAGTTAAAAGTCTAAGTGCAATAAATTTACTTGTTGAAGATGATAGTTGGTGCTGGGTTTGAGCAGGATTTGAGATGATGTCTTTGGTCACCTTAGTGGAAGCCTTCATGCTATATAGTTATTCTCATGATTCACAGATTGTTCTGAAAAGTCCTTTCACATTAACCAGCTGAAAGGCACCATTGTCCTTGTTTGGCTCTGAAATTTTTGGGGGGGCGGTGGAGAGAGAGGGGGGCAGGACGTTACAAGCCTTGCTGTACTCTCTTTGAGTTGTAGAGGACTGTAGACATATTTCCATCATGGTACCTAAGTGTTAAGCAAAAAGGCTATTTCTTTTTGAAGAAGCTTGGTAATACACATTTACACTATAATATGCATTTATATTTTATCACTGATTTTTAGATCTAATCTAAACTCTAATATTTTTATTTATTAAAAAAAATGAAAGCCAGCAGTCTTTATCAAATAAAGCAATGCCACAGTGTTACAAAGCTTTCCGTGTTGAACATGTCATAATTTTATGTTTTAGAACACAAGCAAACATTTCCCAGTCATTACTCATGGATCATTTATGAAGAACTTGGGGGTGGGTGTCAGCAGAGCTGATGTGATGGCGACTAGCAGTGTTCTCCCTGGCACTGAGGGTGTGTTCCAGGTGAGGGAAGCTCAGTCTGTGCTATTACATGGGTGTGTACCTTTGTAAGGCAAAGATGAGATTGCCCATGGGTGTGTGGAAAATTTCACACTGCTTCCTGGGTAGAAAGTTTCTGGCAAATAAACTCTCTGGCTTGGAGGTCCTTGAGTTTACTGTAGTAAGGGGGCATTCTGGCTCAGCTCACATGGTTTCTTTGGGGTGTTTTAGTTTGGCCTCCACGTATACCCTGTCCTATGTGTGCCAGTCATAAAGAGAAAAACAGATCAAAATGTGTGCTTTGCCAGCATTCTGGATAAATATGACAGATAATTAAAAAAAACAGGATGCCTTCCAAGTATGTCCACTACAACTCACTGTACTTGCAAAGCAGGAAATGGAGTAAAGGTGTGTTGTTATCCAGAATACGTGGGAAATAAGAAATAAAAAAAAACTTAGAATTAACACGTTTTTCTGGCAACCTACATTTCTCACTATGCTGGAAATTTAAAAAGACATACTGCTACTTTTTAAAAGAGAAAATCAAAACTGTTTCAGTGGTGATAGTAGTTTGTTTATATTTTCAGGAAGACTTTTATGGAAATAACCTTGATTTTATTAGGTTGTGCTGTATTTTATACCACAGTCAGAAAGAGTGATTGCACTTAATATGGAGAGCTGAACAATTAACAGAGTTAATAGTCTTAAAGATAAGATAGGAATGCTATCTAAATGTGATCCTGAGGTCATCAGATTTAAAGAAAAAAATCAAGAAAATCACATGAACAAAACCATTATTGTGTAGCTTTCTCTTCACAATTACTACAAAATTTACTTTGAGAAGTTATTTCTTACTCAAATTTACAGTATCACTTATCTCAAAGAAGTGCTTAGCAGTTTGACTAATTACACAGTATTAAAACTTTTGCTTACCTTAGGCTGATATTTCTTGGCAGTCAGTAGTGGATGACTTAGACTATTTTATACTACAAGCTGCAGTGTTGTTCAGAATTTGAAAAACAGTGCAGGTGTCCTATATGAAAAGAAATCTGCTGTGAGGGAGTCTGAATACTAGTGAACGGTATAAAGCTTGAACTGACATAAGAGCAAAAGCTGTTCATCATTAGCTTCTTTCGTCAACTGCTCTAATTCCAAGACTGTATTCTAATCCACCTAAGGCTGAAAGAAAACATATTAATATTTTACCATAGTGATTTAGTGTACATTAATTGTTCATGATGTACTTCATGATGCCAAAAATCCCCCAGAAAGCACATTTTTATGAGTGCAAGATTTGACTGTAAGAAGTTTCCTTAGCAAAACATGAAAAAATAATATGAAGAATGTCTTTCCTATAGCATACATTTTTCCATATTAAAAAATCAATTGAAATGAGTTTTTATATGACAGAAGTATGAAGGGCCAATTTATTCCCTCTCTTTAGCAGTCACTAAGGGACCTGTTTTGGCAGCATTGAGGAAGTTCTGCTAATAGCAGAGGGAATAGCAGGATTTGATCATGTCATACATTATATCTTCCATCTTCCATTCATTCCCTTGTTTTAAATTTACTTATATGCCAGAATGTTGTTGGGGCTGGAATTCTGAAATAAAAAATATGCAATGGATGTGTTGGTAAGCATACAATTTTGGTATTTAAAAGCCAGATAATCTTTATAGAACATATTATCAAAAAGTGCACACTGAAGAACAATAGATAATTCTAGTTAACGTGTAAGCCTTTTTATATTATGCTAAGTGGCATATTAAGCAATGAATCATTTTCTGTGTAACTAGTAATTAGTTTTATAGCAAATACTATACAAATATAACAAATGGTTGTAGCAAATACAACAATTTCTGCTACAGAAGAAACTTTCCAAACTGAGCCATCAGGTAATATAAAATTATTCCATCTCATGATGAAATTACAGTGATTTCCTAAACAATATTGGCTTTCAACAAATAGCTTTTCACCAATCTTAATTTAGTATACTTCTTTAAGTAAAAGAAAGAAATATTAGCTGTGTTTAAAAACTGTGAAACCTTGTACACTTCTTCCACTACTGTGAAATGACACTTTCTGAGTAATTGTTTCCATGACTCTAGGCAGTAATTATTCTAAAATTTCAGTCATATTCCTAAATATCTTTAAAAATTGCCATATTTTGTATTATTTATCTTCTGCTCTGTATAGGAAGTATCTGTAGTCATTACCAGCTGCTCTTTTTCAGAAGGAACTTTTGCAGTTTTTTTGATATCTCATTAAATATAACTATGGATGAATGGTTTAGAGTAAAATGAACAGCAGTAGGTTGAAAAGGACAGCCCCTGTGGAGACCCTCCAAAATCTGAGAAGAATTTGTGCAAGCAGTAACACAACTGTAAATACACTTTGGTTTAGGGATAGGTCCGTGAATTATTCAAGAATCTTGACATAATTATGTTACTGGACTCTGCTGGAGTCAGGAGGAGAACTGGCCTGAGACTGCATCTACATGTCCACAAACATGGACAGGATGATTTGTGACTCTCAGGTAACCCGGGGGACTGGATATTAGAAGGATTAATTTTGAAAGGCTTTTTTGTAGGTCTTTTAGTGTAATTTTTTCCTCCTTCATTGGTAGCTTGTCTGTTATAAATAGCTTTTAAAAATATTTATTTAGTTATTTAATCAGGAAGTTAATTTATGGTGCCCTTTTACAGCTACTTTTATTGAGTAGGAACTGCAGACACTTTTCCATTCAAATATGCATTTCAATGTTGTATATACAGTTACTAGCTCTTCTTAATAAGGCATAAACTGGGTAGCTTTCCTTCATATATAATCTTTATGTAACTATTTTTAGTAGTACAAAAGGGTAGTTTTCTGTAAAGAATGTATTGAGAATAATAAAATTTGGAATTCTGCTGTCCAACATTTAAAAGCACCAGATTAGCAAGTGAAATTCTGCTGTTCAGCTACATATTTGGCACAGATTCAAGCAGCTTTACAGGAGGGTTTTTAACTGGGTTGGTACTCACCATGTCTACCATATGATGAGCTGTGGACCTACCCAGAGATTCTTCATTACAGAGAAGGTAATTAATATTTCTTGGCACTTGGAGCTGCCATGCAGCCATCACATTTTGTATGAAGAAGGGCTAGAGCAGGAAGCCACTGTCTAAGAGGCTGCAGGGTACAGGGTGCCTTTAGCCATTGCAGCAGCACAGTGTGTGATGGAGGGGATTTATGAATGGGCCTTGCTGCAGACTTGTGTGACTTGAAGCCTTGCTTAAGGATGCCTACAGAGCTAAGTCATTGCTGGTGGGAAAGAACATTACCAGCTGTAAAATGGGAGATTTTACAGCTGTCTTTTAAAATACGTAGGAATGTGATTTGGGTATAGTTTGAGATAGTCCATAATCATATCACATTTCCTTATTGTTCTGAAGTGAGAGAGCAAAATGACAAATGAACTTAGTTTCTAAGAACACATTGACAGCAAAATGTGCAGCAAGGCATGAGAGATGGGAAGCTTCCTGCATGTCCTTGGGTTCATGCAAGAACTGGAACCAGTACAATTCCTGATAAGATTATTTCAAAAAAGCATTCCAAGATTATCAGAAAGGTTGCACTGTATCATAAAAGAAAAAAAAAATACCCAGGTAAAATACAGCATGCAGAAGCAGTTTTCCAGCTCCTCCCATTGCCACACTCAAGTGACACAGTTATAGTTAACTTTGGATAATCAATCACTGTGAAACAGAATGGGAAGGTTGTACATTTGAACAGCTTTTTCACTGCTTTTGCATTCAATGATGCGGCTCTCGGAACCAATACTGGACATGGAAATGGCAAACTACAGTGAAGTTTTAGATCCAACGTATACAGCACTGGAGTTCGAAACTATGCAGATTCTGTATAATGGCAATGGTGAGTTCTGCCCTTTGAGGCAAATTCAAGCCAGTTAACAGAAAAAGCGAAGTAATGCTATAAGGTGTTAGTTAAATGTTTTTTTAATGGAGCATTTGGGGGTTGTTTTTGAACTACAAATCTGCTCTCTTACACTTCATCGCTGACTCTGAGTTAGTAACATTATAATTCTTTAAGGAAAATAAAAGAGAAGTTATATATAATAAAGTAGCTGTACTGTCACCAGTCAGTTAATCAAAGGGAAAAAATGGTCTATTCAGCAGTTGTTTTATTTACTGTAAGACAAATGAATAACTAGTATTGACAGTTTGGACATGGAAGTATATTTTGTATATAACTTTCAGAAGGAAAGGAAAAAATTATCTAGAGGTTTGTGAAAAAATTTAGCTACTGTATCTTGATGCCTAGTTTCTAATTGTTATATTAATATTTTTTTAATTTAAGTATTAGTCTAGCCTTCCTAGCTAAGTGTATATATGCACAAGAGTGATTTAAAAAGAATCCCATAGGCTTTCTAGAGGATAATGTTTAGCTGAGAAAAAGTATTTGCATTTGGCTAATGTAATACTTTAGGCAGATTTTTTTATATGCACTTTTTGAGAATTTTTCTGAATAAGTTATGCTTGAAATAGAAAGCACACCATTTCATTCTGCCATCTAGTGCTGACAAAAAAAAAAAAAGAATTGTGAATAAAAGTATCAAGCAAGTTAAACTACTCAAAAATGGCCTTTCAAATCTTTTAATCACTAAAAATGTTGGTTTATTGTGTCTTGAAGTATAATTCATAGTTCTATAGTAGTATGTATTTTTAAAAGGCAGAACCTTTTATGCAGTGATTTGCAGGAAAAATATTTAGCACCTGCCATATAGAACCTAATTAACTTTTTATTGTTGGGCTTTTTTTTTATCTGAATTTCTGATGTTAAGTTACAGCAAGTTTAGTAAACAGAAGGTTAGATTTGGTTATCGATTTAGGAAGAAAAACCAGAATTTTATGTGCTAACTAAATTTGTAGTTGTCAACAATGATTATATAACCTTAGATGATTTCTCTGCTTTTTGTTCTAATATGGGTATTTCATTGGTCATATGTTTTTTGCTGAATAGCACCCTTTTGGATCTGTTAATGTTAAATAAAATGAGAAAGCAGGTTAGGGAGGTTGTGCTTGGTTGCATTATGTGTTGGAGGTAGAGCTGGTTAAATTATCACTGTAGGTGATTAGCTTGATAATTATTAGTTATCAGGTGTAACCTTTTTATGTTTAGAGTTTGTATTGAGTTTAGCCTAAGTATTTTCTTATAGCATTTTTAAAAACATGGTATTGTTATAGTGCTAGAGTGGAACTGAAAGCTGCCCCTTATGAACCTTCCTGTGTACCTTTTCTCACTGTTTAAATTAATTGGGAATATTTAGAGAAGTTTAAAAAGCCACATTCAGGCAGATTGCCCTCTTCTGATGAAATCAAAGAATTTTTCAACATCAGGTCAGTTTTCTAGACATTTTGGTTCATAATAACAGCAAAGAAAATAAGTATGCCTTTATATATATGCCCGCAACTTATATTGCTGTAAAATATTTCATCATAACATTTAAATATTGTATTTTCAATTATTCTTGTATACTAGTACATGATGCAAAGCTACAAAACTCCAAGAGAAAGGTCTTATATTTTTCTAAAGCAGTTCTGTAACCTAGTTTAAAAACAGTTTAAAATTTTCCAGTCATGACAGTCCTAATTTTAAACTAAATTATTTACAGAACTGAATTCTTTCCTGTAAGATTTCTTTTTGTCTAATAATTTTTAATGTAATTACTATCAATTACAGCTCAGTGAAACAAAACAAAACGGAAAGGTTGCTTCTCTCTGTATCTGAAGAACTTTTAAGCTCTGTGGGACACAATGAAAATTTTATAATGTATTTGTGCTTTACATCTCAGTTGGATCTATACAATATGAGTAATATTATGTATCAATATTACCAGTTTTACTGTTCATCCTGTGTACTGTTCATGAACTCATATACTTGACTTTAGAATTCATTATTGCATATCTGATTAATATGACACTCTTTCCTCTCCTGGACAAAACAGCTTAGGATATGTTTTCCTTCCATTTAAACCAGAAGCAAAACAGAAAAAGCTATTTTGCAGTTGTTTCTTGAAACACGTCTGTTAACATTGTGACTCAAAGAATAAATATAGCTGGTTTGATTTCAGGTGAATTTATTCTGTAGTGTTTACCATATTCAGTGACTAATTGTTAATTACATAGCTAATATTCTGTGCAAGGAAAGACTGCACCAGTGCTCCTGTCAAAAAATATCTTCAAGGAAATAAGAGACATGTTAACAGTATGTTAATACCCTTAGCATGTATTTTTGTTGTTTTGGGTTTTTTTAAATTAAGTTGTACAAAATCCTTCTTTTTTTTGTTTCTTTTTTAAAATGTCATAAATCTTTGTAAGAGCGTTGCCAGCTATTGCAGGCTTGGATGTTGCCAGCTTGTATGAGAACTGATACATGAGATCTTTACCAATTAAGACTGCTTTGTTCCAAAGTTCCTCTTCATGTTAATAGGAACACATGTAGGAACATTTGTAATTATAAATGCAGAGGCACACTTTAATTTTTAGCCCTTCAGCTGAAAATAGTTTAGAGCACAATTATTTGTTGTTATAAACGTCACAAATTCTCTTAACATATCTATCACTTTGAAAGTGTTTATGTCAGTGAGAACCAGATGTAATCAGGTGGGTACTGCTGTATAAATCCTAAGTGGCAGTTAAAAGAGAAAAGGCCAGAAAAAGCCTGTATTTAGGTACAACCTGCTCATGGGGTGGTTTTTGGAAGTCTTATCCATAACTATGTATGTTCTTGTCTCTTGTCAGACAGTTCAGGCGAAGCTGTCAACATGAATGCTGCTGACAACGGGGTCAGTAGTCTCTGTGCAATATGTGGAGACCGAGCGACCGGAAAACATTATGGAGCTTCCAGCTGTGATGGATGCAAGGGATTTTTTAGACGTAGCATAAGGAAAAACCACGTCTATTCCTGCAGGTATTTCAAAAGTTCATCTAGAGGCACTAAATTAATGAATTTAAGCAAAAATTATATTTATACTTTATCAGAATTTTTCAATTATGTCAGGGGATTTTCAGCTTTCATTTTCTTAAGGAATGCTACTTGACATTACACATTCCAGAAACTATGTTCCAGGTGCTTGATGATATTGTTGATATCATTACATCACTCAGAAGCTGATTCACTCTTTTATTTATGATTGCAAAAGACATCTCCTGAAAAAAAAAAAAGTAAAAATGATAATATTTTCACTTCAATATGAAAACTGTAATGCTTACCTGTTTTCTAAAATTCTTTCCTTATGAAGGTAGTTTCTGAATCGAAAGTCTAAGATTTATGAGTCTTGTTTTAAGGACTGTACAAACACATCTGCACAACTCCGATCTCGTGTGATACACAGGTCTTTTGACATTTCCCCCTGTCTGTCTGAATGGCAATTTGTTAATTTACAAATGGTGCCCAAAATATCTTACTGCACCATGTTTGATGAAATTATCTGTGTAGGCTCAGGGCTATAAACTGTACATTTTGAGTCATGAGCAGAATATACAGAAAACTCAATGCATTTGAACAAATCACTGAAGGGGAATATTGGGTTTTCATGCCAAGATTTTGGTAGCTATGGGGCTAAAAAAGTGGAATCTTGTGAGAAGCTGTCAGAAGCGTCCTCTGTGTCTGGTGAAGTCAATGCCAGCCATCTCCAAGATGACCAAAGTTGAGCCTATCAGCAATAGTGGTAGTGCCTCTTGAGATAATGTATTCAAGACTAAAAAATAATTATTGTGTAGAAAAAAGCTATAGCCAGAGAAGAGTAGTGACAACGTGAGAGAGGAACAGCTCTGCAGACACCAAGGTCAGTGGAGAAAGAGGGACAGGATGTGCTCTAAGTGCAGGATTAAAGAATCTCCTTGAGCCTATGGTACACACCATGATGAGGCAAGTGTCCTTGTGAAACCCATGGAAATCCACAGGGGAGCAGATGCAGCCCATGGAGGACCCTCTGCTGGAGAAGGTGAATGCCTGAAAAAAGGATGTGACCTCATGGGAAGACTGTGCAGCAGCAAGCTCCTGGCCAAGCCTGTGGCCCTGTGGTAGGAGGACCCCACAATGGAGAAGGTTTTCTGGCAGAACTGTTGGCCCTGCAGGGGACCCACTGCTATAGCAGCCCAATCCTAAAGCACATTGTGGAAAGCACCCATGCTGGAGCAGTTCATGAAGAACTAAGCTCATGGGAAGGACTAACACTGGAGAAGTTTGTGGAGAACTGTCTGTGTTGGGTGGGACCTGAAAATGGAGCAGGTGAAGATTGAGAGGAGTCCTCCCTTGAGTAGGAAGCAGCAGCAGAGACAACATGTGGTTAACTGACTAGCCCCCAGTCTCTGTCCCCCTGTGCTATTGCATGGGGTGACAATAAAACTATTATAAGAATGGCTTGTTGCTGGAAATGTTCTATCCTACACTCTTATTTGGTTGCATAATCGTCTTAAAAGGAAGCCTCTCCCTTATAGACATCATACACTGATATAGCATAGACATACCCCTAAAGTGGCGTGTGAAGAGCTGACATAAGTGATTTCAGGAAGAGGTCTGCTTTTGCAGAGTCTGTTTATCTAACAAAAACATGCAAAGAAAAAAAGGAAGACATAGACAGAGAGAGGGGCAAATGGCTCATATGCATTCCCTTAGGCACACCTGTAGATGTGCATAATAGCCTGGGTAAGCTGCCTTGCAGTGTCATGCTCCATCTATTTCCTCAAGTCTTTATTTCATTGTGTTGGTTTCTCTCATTTCGTGTTTAGGTTGCCACCTGTAGTGATAAAACATGCAGCTTGTTCATTGTTATCTCCCAGAAGGAATAAACACTGCCAAACAAGGGTAATGGTTTTGCAGCTAAGGGGCTCCTCCATGCCACCAGCATTTGGTTTGCTTTGATTGTCCTTTCCTTTTTCTATTTGAAGCTTTTCTTCATTTTTTTTCTTCCACTTCCATTTAATGCAGCCAATTACTGATATACCTAACAAATCAATTGAGGTAAAAATGATGTACATACAAAATTTTCCACACTTGCCTATTCCAATGCATACATGTATTTATACACACACATATATTCCTGGAAAATTAGCAGGTATGAAACACCTCTCAAAACTGATTAATAAAGAATAATCAATACAACTGAAGAAGAGAGTCTGTGGTTATAGACATTATTCTGACAGGACAGATTAGTTGGTTTTCTTATTTGTAATCAGGGTGCTACTTTATTAATGCTTTATACATTTACCTTTTCTTGTCTCTGATAGATTCAACCGACAGTGTATTGTTGACAAGGACAAAAGGAATCAATGCAGATATTGTCGTTTAAAAAAGTGTTTTCGAGCAGGAATGAAAAAGGAAGGTAATGGTGTCGTTTATTATTTGATATACGAAGAGAAAAAGTCCAAATTAGCTTTCAAATATAATAAAAATTCTAAAAAACTCCAGCAGAATAAAGCAATGGAAAGTCTGCTACAATGTCTTCATAATGGGAAAGCACTTTTATATTGAGGTGAAATGTATGTCTTCTAACTTTCAAGTGGGTAAGCTGTTCTAGCACTTGGAACATTAACAAGTGCATGGATTTAAAGTGAATTTGCAAGTGTTTAATTCATTAATTCTGGCACCAAAATTCATTGATTTCTACATATTGAGCCATATTCTGTAATATTTCAAACCATGAGATTTTACTTAAAATGTTTATCGAAACTGAGTAAAAAAATATCTGGCTTTTTTTCCCCCTGCCCTAAGTAATGGCAGGGCAAATTTACTGGTTCTTCCCTTAAATTTAAACGTATGAAACATTTAAGCCAGACAAAGGACTCTGAAGTTGAATGAAAAAGTAGTGAGAAGAGTAGTGGTAGCTGTCAGTGCAGTGTCCACATTAATTAATAAAAAATATAATTTTCCTAGGACATAATATAGGAAAATTGTTACTTAGCATCTCACTGACAGATATGAGAAGCCTGTGTCACAGTGATTCTTCAGTCAAAGTCAAAGGACCAGATCATCACAGGAGCAGAGCAACAGGGAAAGAAGAGCAGTGCAAATATTAGAGAGTTGTTTTTTTGGGTTTTTTTTGGGTTTTTTTTGGGTTTTGTTTGTTTGTTTGTTTGTTTGTTTGTTTTTTTGTTTGGGCTGTTGTTTCATAGACAATAATGATGTAGATGCAAAAGATGTCAAAAGTGGTTTGTCACAAACTTTGCTACCTTTTTTGCTTGGAGCATGCTGCACCTGCTTGCAGGCCAGCGTGAAAGGCGAATGCTTAGTTCTCTTGTAATGTAGCTGTCATTCTTTTTGTCTGTACAAAGGAAGGTTTTTTCTTTATGCTCTTAAGTATCTGTTCTGTAGCAACACTTTGATCAAGTCATTGGTATGAGATAAAATGGATTTTTCTCCTTGAAGCTGTATGGAGATATTCTAAACAGAGTTACACAGGGTATGAAATAGGTTTGCCTACTAATGTGGATCTCCTTTAAGACACTTTGGCCTTTTGGAATTTAAGCCATAAAGTCAGTAACATATTGTAAATATGTTATGAATCTGATGGGAAGAAAGGGTCAGATCTGTGAATATGCAGCTGCCCTAGAAGTTTGGCAAATAGCACAGCTTTACAGACTTTCAAAACCTGGAATCAAAGAATAGTTTATCTCAGAAGGGACATCTAGAGTTCATCTAGTTCAGCTCCCACTTAAACCAAGGCTGACATCTAGGTTCAGTCAGGTTGCTTGGGACCCTGTCCAGACAGATTTACGCAGTCTGTGAGAGGGGAGATAAACAACGTCTCGCTCTACAAGCTCTTCCAGTACTTGACCACCTTCATTGGGAAAGGTTTTTTTTCCTTATTACTAGTTAGAATATCTCTTACTGAAGTTAGGGTAGTGTCCATTGGGTTTTGTCTTTTCATTATGCATCTGAGAAGAATCTGGCTCCATTTTCTGTATGCCACAGAAATGAAGACCCTCACATCCATGTTGCTCCTCTTTCTTCTGCATAAACAAAGATGCCTGTCACTACTTCACCTTGTGCATCTTGTGGATTACATCTCCATAGCCCTCTGCTGGACACTATCTAGTTTTCCAGCATCTTTCATGTGCTGGGGAGCCCAAAACAGAGAAATGCTTATTTCCCTCAAGATGCTAATGCAGACTAGTGCATGGCACAGAATTTTTAACCCACTTAACGTTACTCTGCCCTACTCTGATCCCACTGTGTCTGAGACCTTCAGCATTGCTTTTGTTTGTTATAACCTCTCTAGATGATCAGGGCATAGTCTAAGGAAGTAGAGCATAGAGTCTATGATAGTTTCTCATGTTTTTAGCAAATCTCTTTCTTTTCTTCAGGACAAAGATAAGTGAGGCTTCAGTTATTAAAAGCTTTACAAGTCCTCTTTGAGCAAATGAACCACCCTTCTTATGGAGTCTCTATTTAAGGCAATTTTAGCCTGAATTGGCAATAAGTCTGTAGCCGCATAGTCTAGTCTAATAATCCAAAAATATGAGTATGTAGAAGAAAATAAAGCATCCACCTATGGTGGTGATGTGCTCCATCAGTGTTTTTCACTCGTGGTGTATTGTCAGAATACCTTACTATTTTTGCAAAATTTTTCAGTGCTGAATTTATTCTAATTGCCTATGCTTGTTTCAGCATTGGATCTTTGTTTCAGCATTCTTTTACAAAAGGTTATATTTTCTCTTCCTGTGTACAACATACTGTGTGTTTGTCACCACACAAGATTTCTTCCTGTGACCTTACTAAAAGACCCATCAGTAAGTGTACAAACTGCAAAAAATTAGTGCACCTCTGGAATAAACTGTGTGCATTGTTCAGATAAATCCTGAACCTACTCAGTGCACAGAGGTTTTATTCGAATTAAAACCTCTTGTACTACTCCTTAATCCTGTAATGCAGATTGTTTCCCACAATATAGCGAATGTATTGTTGGGAATAAAGCTGCTGCTCTTAAAAGACAATGAAGTTCCTCATGCAATAGAAAGATTTCCATTGGCAATTTTTTTTTTCCCCTTTATCATTTTCTTTAGCCTAATCTTGGACATGATTTAGGTTTTAGAAGGATCTGACTGTTAGTTTTTATTTTTTTTCTTCTTCCTTTAGTTTAAAAGCACACTTTTTGCTTCATAAACCTTACAGGGGCTGATTACAGATTCCCTATCCAAAGCTTTTTCAAATGCCTGGTTTTGGACTCCGTGAGACAAAACTTACTGAATTTACTGTCCTAAAGCTTTTTTGGTGTGCTGGTTTTTGTGTTGGTTTTTTTTCCCCCTGTAAATTCGTTAATATTCCATAAACTGGCTAGGAATGCAATGTCACTGAGGAGGAGCATGAGATTTAAGTTTCAAAATTATCTTAAGTTTCAAAATTATCTTAGTGGATTAAATTCATGATTCACTCCTATTTCATAGTTTCCTACAGCAGAGCATGAGTAGGGCTTTCTTACTTCCTCTGAGAGATATTTTTTCAGTGGTGATGCTGTATCACTTGACCTGTTTGGCAGTCTGGAAATGGCCATTTCTGCTGTTATCATAAAGACTGACTTATTAAATTGGTTGAAACTGAGACCATGTGTTCAAGTTCAAAGGAAGAAAGAGGTTTGACTGTAGTTAAGCTAGTGACAGAAGTGCAGATGATTCATTGCCTATCTGCAATTAGTTATACAAGCTTTTTACAGGCAAGTGGTGTTCCAATAGAGACTGCAAACATGTATTGTCATCCTTACTCATCACTCAGACGAAATGCAGATCATCTTCTTTGAATGTCATACCTTTCTGTTCTTAGAGTTATCTTCTGGAATCTAGTAAAGTTCTGAAATTATTCTTTGCGTCAGTGTTTACAAGTCAATAAATGAGATGGTTATTCTTTTCCAGCTGTACAAAATGAACGGGACAGGATAAGTACAAGAAGAAACACTTTTGATGGCTGCAACAGTCCCTCTATTAGCACACTGTCACAAGCCGAGACCCTCTCCCGCCAGGTACTGAGATCAATCACAAAATTTTTTAGTGATGTTGAGACCACTTTTACTAAAATTAAATACTTCTCAATTTCTTACTGTATCAAAAATAATTATTGAGATTACTTTTTTCCTACTTCCAAAATGCATGCAACTTCCTCTTCTCAATGGAAGAAGTGGTAATAGAATACATTCTTGAAGCATAGTCAATAAAAAAATTCTACTTTGTCCAGAACAATATGTCTTAGGCACCTTTCTTAATAAAGGTTTATGGTTCTTACTGCTTTTAAATCAGTTGCAGTCTTAGGCAGCTGGTAGCATCTATCTATCCTTTAAGCAGGCTTTCCCATGAAACATAGGGAAAAATTTGTCCAAAGCCATTACATTCAAAGGGGTGTGGACACTCATTTCCTTACATTCTTTTGAAAATACCATTTTTAATATCCTTAGACATTATAAGTAAGGCAAACAGAAGTGTTCCAACTGGAGAGTCTATTCATATCTAGCTTTTAAATTTTCTTTGTCTCATCTGAACTTCATTTTCTCTTTTCCTTTTTTTTTTCCTATCGAATCAATTGCTGAATGGAACAGTCTCCAGTCCTTTTCTGCACCTCAGATAAATCATGGTCATTGATTCTGCATTCTTGCACCTCTTACTAACTTGCTTAGAATTTAACTGCCACCTTTATGATTTCATGCTGACTGATTTATTCATCCCCAAATGTTTTGTAATCTCATCCTTTATAAGCATCTCTCTTAGGCTGGAACTGCCTGTAGAGAATTGATGCAGGAATTACTGGGTTATAGTCTTTGGCACATATTGCATGTCCAGGCTGACTAGATGAACACAATGTACCTTCCTACCTTTCCTACCTATACAGTGTGAAAAATATATCTAAATTTATCTCCTTCGTAATTTTTGAACTTGCTTATTGTGCTTTTTTTATAATACTCCTTAATCATTTCCAACTGGTATTTGCAATTCATGAATAAGAACTGTCTTGAACAGAATCACATCCTCAGCTGTTTATAGCACAAAGTTCTTTTCAAACAGTAGGTTCTTGGCCTAAAACATCTCCTTGTGTATACACAAATTTATAGTACATACTATTTGTTATGTTTTACTAGAGCAGAATTGCTTCCACTATGTCAAGCATATATGAAGATACAATCTTGGCCTCAAAGTCCAAGAGATTTCATTAGCATGATGGAAGAGCAAAGAAGTCCTAAAAGTACTTCTTTTTCTCTCAATTGAATAGGTCTGTAAGATGAGTTCAGTCCTGAGAAGAGGCTTAGAGGAAGTGGTAGTGTGTCCCAAATGATTATCCAAGTACTTCAGCTGTGAAATGAGGAAGAAGGTCGCATTCATCTCTTTTGAGATGTTCATATTAAATATGGAACAGTAGATATATTCTCATCGCTTTTGAAGTGTTCATAATAAATAGGAAAAATTAGTAATTTTGTTCCTTAAGATCCCTTACAGAGGGGAATCGTCTAAGTACAATTTTTCTCATACACACCTGGGAGCGGCTTCCAGGATTATGTAAATATAAAAAGGGCATGCTGGACTCTCAAATGAGTAAAGGCATCTGTCTCTGAAGGTTTTTAGAACAACTAGGATACAATGTTATATTTTCCTGTTCATAAACTCATTAATGGGTACAAGTTACACTGGGAAATATTTCACCTCAATATAAGAAAGAAATTTTTTACAGTGAGAACAAACAGTTACTGGAGCAACCTTTCCAGGGATGTGGTGGAGTCCTTACCACTGAAGATTTTCAAGATGCAATTGGACAATGTGTTAGATAATCTCTAGGATTCCTTTCCCATAAAAGGTTGGATTAGATGATCTTTCAAGGTCCCTCCTAATCTGTGCTAATCTATGATTCTATCAAGTCAGTGAGTCCTGTGTAGTACCCCATAATAAATAAAAGGCAGGTTAAAGCAACAGAGAAATAGAAATTGAAAAGTTCATAGCTTCATATCCTTGTCAAGATGTACAATCCTAGGCGTTCACAATTAACTCCATGGGAGTAATCCCACTAACCCCCAGCAGAAGTTCACCACATAATTTCAGCTTGGAGACTGTAGTTTGTAATGGAAGATCTAAATTATAAAAATGCACAGCTTCAATTAAATATATTAAGGGAAGGACAATGTATTAACTTCATGAGTCAGTATGTCTAACAGTTAAACAATCTACATCTTTGCCTTCTTGTATTATCTTCTAGTTGCTGCATGGTTAGTAGTATCATTTTCAGGTAGATCAGAGTGTGACCAACTATCCGAAATCTCTTCTTTGTACCTTTGAATCATGATCAAGACCCCTTTTACTCTTCTGGGAAAAAATGAAATGTACTGGATTTCTTTACTGTCTTTCTGTACCGAAGGTTTTCTAGACTGAATCACTCTGGTAGCTCTCACCTGAATGAATATCAGTATTTTCTACCTCCTTTTTGCAGAGGAGATGCCAGAAATAGATTCATGATTATAACATTGATTTCACACATTCTCTGTCTACAAAGAGGCAATACCTCTAACCTTTTTCCTACATGATAGCCTTCGAATTATGTGTCTGAGGAATTTTTCACCTGCCTAGCTGCTGTATTTCCCTGAGAGGTAATGTTCAGCTGGTTAACTGACATAAATATCTAAGCTGTTTTCACTGTTTTGCACTACTGAATTATGTAGGAAGCAAGAGCTTGAGTTCAGAAGTACAACTCCTTTTGACTACCCAAGGATAAGGGATTTCACTACAGATCCCACTGTGGGGTTTAACAGGGGTATATGAATAAAGGGAACTGCTAGGAGACAAGCTAAATACTTTCCACCATCCTGAAAAGTGTAGGAACATGACAATGGAAGACCAAACAATTAATTTCTTTTCCTGAGGAAGATAATCATTCTATATAATTTCCTGACTATGCTTTCAGTAATAAAACATAAAGGGAAAGTTAGTTTAGAGACCTTGTACAGTGATCTTTTTCTTTTCCTTTTTTCTTTTCCTTTTTTCTTTTTCTTTTTCTTTTTCTTTTTCTTTTTCTTTTTCTTTTTCTTTTTCTTTTTCTTTTTCTTTTTCTTTTTCTCTTTCTTTTTCTCTTTCTTTTTCTTTTTTCTTTTTCCACTTCTTTTTTTTTCTCTTCTTCTTCTATTTTTTTTCCCTTTCCTGCTTCCATTTTCTTTTTGGTTCAGTAGTATGATAGCAACTATAAACTGGCCTTACCTTCTCAGGTTTGTCTTTATCTTAAGCTGGCTTTCCTGCCTGGCTCAAGAGAAAGCCTGGTTTTGTTCCTTTCCTTGAAAAGTCATTAAGAATTTCAGGAATTGTCTCAGTAGAAGTGCCCCAGCTTCAGGCCCAGAAAGATATTGCTCTCTTGCCATTTCACAGAACACTGTTCCCTGCAGGTGGTCTAATGCACACTCATATCCTTTACAGTTCCTCTGAAACATCTCAGACCTCTGCCTAGACCTCTACTTCATCATTACAAACCATTCTCCTCCAGGCACTGAAATCCCCCTGTTTTACCTTCTAAAGTTAATGATACCTGTCTTTACACTAGAAGAATGTGCTATCCCTTTATCATTCTCTTTGTCTTATTATCTCTGTCTCTCTCTCCTCACTTCTCCAAATGAAAAGAGCTCTAGTATTTTTAAAAATAGTATTTTGAAATGAGAAGATGTTGTATCATTATATGATTAGTTTAAGTTTTAGCATATTGCAATGCATACTGGTAATAATAAGAAAAATTTATAATTTATGTGCAGGGTAATGGTCCATTGGGTCAAGAAATTTCTCAAGAGTATCTGTGATTACTGCTGTGATTTTTTCTTAAATATGCTATTAACCAATAAAAATAAAATCACATGAAATTTAACATAATTCATTTTTTCTCTCCTTATGGCCAGATCTCAATTTCCAGTCCTGGTGCTAGCACTGATATAAATGTTAAGAAAATTGCTGGTGTTAGTGATGTCTGTGAATCTATGAAGCAACAGCTTTTGGTCCTGGTGGAATGGGCTAAATATATTCCGGGCTTCTGTGAACTACCCCTCGATGACCAGGTATAAGAGGAGACCAAAGAGAAAACTCTAATTACTGCTCTGTTATTCCTGTGATATTTAAATTTTAGGATGAAACACTCATTCTTTTTTGTCTGAACAAAGACAACTGAATACTAGACCTACCCTCTTAATTTATTTTATTTAAGTTGTGAAGTAACACCACAACAGAAAAGACGTGAACGAAAACAAGCAGCCAGCCCGCATGGCTTTAAGTGTTTTGTTCCATCTGTCGTGTTTTGTAAGCAGAACTTTTTCTGACCTTAAAAAGTATTCCATTCTTGTTCACCTTTCATTGTAATATGGTATAAGACAGCATGTTATTTAATTTAAAGCAAGACTTTTCTACTTGAAAAAGCCAAAAGTGGTTAGAATCTCAAACAAATTCCAAACATACTGATATCAATCCATAGCAAATAATCTTTCATACCATACATTGTACTAAAATTATATTGTATATAAAAAAATGTAAGGAAAAAAGCACCAAATCTTGAAAATTCATAAGCGTTTTTATGACAGAGGTCTGATGTAACATCACATCTGTAATATATTTTAATTTATGACTGGCTTTTAGAGTAGGTTGTGCTGGCAAACCCAAAACCAGAATCTCCGTATTGTAGGGATCAGTTCTCTGACAAGCAGCCTCAGAAGGAGGTTTATTCATTGCTTGGGATCTCTTGATTCCACACCAAAACCTGATTCATTTAGAAAATCACTCTGTGAACTGGAATGGTATAAATGCTTCTTTTTGCTTCTTCAGTCTCTTGGTTTTTTAACAAAATCCTGCGTTAGGTCATCCTTGGTTTGAACTGAGTCATTCTCCTTTATATCATTCCTCAGGAATATGGGTATGTTTCAGGCCACAGGAAACTCCCCAAAAAATAAGTTAAATGGTGTCTTTGCAGACCCACAGAGCCCATATGTTCCCAAGCTCAACATACTCAAATAAGTTTAAATTGTTCATGTGAAAAAGAATTTCAAATGTCATTACTACAAAAGGGCAACAAAAGCAAGCAAAAAAAAATATTGCTGCTTTTATAGTTAAGATAGCATGGAGAAAAAGAGGAGGTATCAAATATCCTTAAAATTTTCTTATCTGCATTTGAAAAAATAAAATATCTGCTTAGAATGATAGGCTGAAAACCCCTGCTGTGCTTGAAGAGGACATGTTGGGAAATACTCTGAAACATTAAGTACCTTAGAAAAGTAGGGACAAAGATGTTGAGAGATAAAACAAATGCCACTTTTTTCATTTGTGATAGCCACTTTCTAAGGGGTTTCATTCAGTTATGAAATTAGCCATATTGTTTTGAAAAAATGATTCCTCTTCTGGGAGTCAGCCTGATTTACAAACCACAGAGGAGACCAAATCAGCTAAGATAACTCTACTGAGAACCTGAAGTCTTAACACAAAAGTATTACCAGGTGCTGTGTACCTTTATATCTCTCCTAAAATGACTGGCTTGGATTAGAATTTCTTGTCAAGAGATGAGTTCTTTGAGGAAATAAAGGCCATTGCTGAAATTTCAAGCAGACATTAAAACTAGAGGAAAGTAAATAGTTGACTAAGAGTAAACTATTAAACATAAGTTCCTTCCTAGTACAAATTGGGATTCCTCTTTGTGGACAATAGTGTCTCTGTTAGCATATCTGGCTTTGTTGGGAAAAAGTTTTTTTAAGTGACACATAAGTTTTTGGTTCAAGAGAATAATGAAACACTGATTGAACCATATTTACTCTGACAGTTCATTACAGCCCACTGGAGTCTTTAGCGTCAAGTTAAAATTCCAGAGAAAACTTTGTCAAGGGAATACACACTAGGAAATAAATGCAGGTAATATATTTATTAAGAAATATTTTGCAGATCCTGATAGTTAAAATCTAGACAGAATGCTGGATATGACAGAGGATGACAGTTTAATTAGAAAGGGCTGTTTTAATGCTGTTCAGATTTTTACATTCACTTTACATTTTACATTGGAATCTTAGCAGTCTTCAACATGTACCTTACAAACAGGTGTGCTCTTTTCTTTTGCCCTTATTGAAACTTACTGCTTTATCATCTAATGAGTCTGCTGGTTTTTTTCATGAGGTTGCCCTGCTAAGAGCACATGCTGGGGAGCACCTGTTGCTTGGAGCAGCAAAACGGTCTATGGCATATAAGGACATTTTACTTTTAGGTAAATATTGGTTTTGTTTTACTTACTGATGATGATGTTATAGTACATTAGCAACGATGTAGTCACTTAAGTGGGACAACTGTTCTGGCACAATCAAAGCAATGCATTCTGTAAATGCTAAATAGCTATTAATGACATAATGTCACGTGCCTGTTCTAGCAAAAGCAGGTGGACGGTTTCATGTGGTACAGGTAAAGGTCTATTGGATAGCAGAAACTACAATTTAAGGGAGTTCCTGGCAATTGCCTCCTTACCTTATTAGCCTTTCTGCACCTTTTCCCATTAAAAAAAATTGGAACAAAATAATAACACCACAAAAACAGTATAAAACCCCCTTTGCTTAGGAAAGGAGTGTCCAGCCTGTTACACTACTTTCAGTCTTCATGAAAACCATTTATCTGGAGCTTTCTCAGGAGTCCTTCAGACTCAAAGATGACTCTACTGGCTAAAATATTAGATATCATGTTACCTGTAACTCACTTTCCCAAGACAGCTCTCACTTCTTCCTCAATAGTCCCCATATGGCCACCACGTAGACACCATTCCTGCTGTCCCTGCCGCGTGGCAGATGAGTGCACCCATGGCACAGTGCCATGGCACACCTGCAGGAGCGTATTCTTGGTAGCTGAGATGGCTCCTATACAGGGTTATGTTAAGGGAACATGGCTGTCAGGGAAGAGGGTGGCTTCTGAAAGCTCCATGATATTCCTAGTGTTCTCCAGAAGGTGAATTAAGATGCGATAATGGACACCTCCAAAATGGATATTTAAAAAAAAAAACCAAACCCAAAAAACTCTAGGTAAAATTATTTCTTAACTGAAAATTTTATGATGCTACTAAATTTTATTAGGAACAACAGAAACATCCATTAAGAAAAGAAACATTTCCAGTGTCTCCTCTTTTCCATTGTCAAATACTTGTCATTCAGCTTGGGATATATTATTTTAGTCAGGGAAGAAAACATTTTAAGATCAATACATTAGTATATTTATCTGTTATTTAAACATAAAGGTCTGCTTGCTTCATAATTCAAATACCAACCTTGGTTCTGTGGACTAATCATGTTGGCGTACTTGCACATATACTCTGTTTGCAAAGAAAAGTTGTGTGTGATGCAAGGGAGAGTTATTACTTAAAAAAATCAACTTGATCAAGCAATATGAAATGTACTTTTGAAAATTGGCTTCATCTAGTATGTTGCATCAAAATGTTTCTATTAATTCTTATGTTGATATTCTTTCTTTCTAAGGCAACAATTACATAATCCATCGCAACAGCACTGAAATGGAGATCTGCCGAGTGGCAAATCGGATTCTGGATGAATTAGTTCGTCCCTTCCAGGAAATTCAAATAGATGACAATGAATATGCTTGCTTGAAAGCAATTGTGTTTTTTGATCCAGGTATTCTTACAAAAATATCTCGCAATTGTTCTACATGTGATTGTATTGAAAGTAATTTTTGTTAATGTAGCATCTGTTTGTGTTACCTAGCTGAATGGAAAACAATAAAATTAAAACCAGTAAGATGCTCCTCCCAAATCGTAATATGCCTTGACTTAAAGTTTTTGTCATTTTTAAAGATGCAAAAGGCTTGAGTAATCCTTTGAAGATTAAGAATATGCGATTCCAAGTCCAAATCAGTTTAGAGGATTATATTAATGACCGTCAGTATGACTCCAGAGGAAGATTTGGGGAACTTCTTCTTCTACTGCCTACACTCCAAAGCATCACTTGGCAAATGATTGAGCAGATACAATTGGTTAAATTATTTGGAATTGTTAAAATTGACAGTTTGCTTCAGGAAATGTTACTGGGAGGTAAGCTATCAATTCGTTAAATTTACCATCTTGTATTATGTTGAATTTATATTTAACATAATAGAAATTGTCTTCATATAATATATATAAAATTATTATTATTATTATTATTAGTAGTAGTAGTAGTAGTAGTAGTAGTATATTCGATTGAGGATGTTGGGATGTTGAGGGAATCCTGATCTAAGCTACCACTCTGACTCACTGGCTGAGCTTTGTGTTGTGTAATTGTTAGCTAAAGCCTTCTTGTCTTGGCAGTTCATCTTGTTAACTTGGTCCTGCAACGACAGATTTTGCTATGTGCTTCTCAGTAACTACTGGGTTGTCCTACAATTCCCTAGGCAGATGAAAGAACCCTTAGAAATATTTCATGAAACACACTGTTATTGCAGTCAAAACAGTGAAAATAAACACGGTGTATAATATGCTTGAAGTCTGCTTAAATTGTTTAATGAATACCCAGAGGCAATTATTCAAATTGCCAATCAAAATATTTACTCTGTGGAACTGTAATTACTGAAGTATAAGTCACTGGCAACAACATACTTGTTGCATTGATATATGCTCATGTTATTTTTGTAGGTACTTCTAATGATGCCAGTCATCTGCATCATCCAATGCATCCTCACTTAGCCCAAGATCCATTAACTGGCCAAACTGTCCTCATAAGTCCAATGTCTGCTCCTGTACATACAGAACAGATACGTAAGTGATTGCAAGTTAGTCTTCTGTCATAGCACTTCACTGTTTCATTTTAAAATATTAATTAGCATGGTGGCCTGTCAGTGTTCATAGAGCTATTTCATCATCATTCTTAAATTAAAATAATTGTGCATTAAAAATGTATGTATATAAATTATGTTAAGTAATAGACTTTGACCTGAATTTAATTTAATTTTAAAAATTCAGCTCCATTCTGATATATCATTGTTTTTACATGCAAAATCTTTAATAAACTAAAAATTCTAATCATTAAAATATCCTGTTTCCCTAGCATGTCAAGTCACTCTCTTTCCCAAGCATGCAATGGGACTCCCTTTCAGTGCAGTAGTATATATCTGTAGAGTAGACCAGGCTAATAAAATCTGTAATTATTTCTGTGTTTTTTTTCAGCAACTCCAGAAACTCCATTACCTTCCCCTCCACAAGGCTCTGGGCAAGAATACAAAATGTCTGCAAATCAAGCTTCAGTCATTGCACAGCAATCTATTTTGAAACAAAAAACATTGTGATAATATTTTTATCTGTCTTATCCTTCCTTTCTTTCCTTCTCCTCCTTTTCATGCACTAGATAGATTGGTAGAATACTTGCACATTTAAAATCTCAGGTTGATAAAGGAAATTATTTCCTCAGCAGCCACTGCTAAGTGGGTGTTCCTTAAATCACCTCATGATTTGGAAAGTAATGCTGTTCTGACTACTGCATACAACTGTAACTGTGGATGCTGCAGTCTGACAAATATGTATAGAAGTAGATATTATTTTTAGATCTTATAACTGCACAGATATGTGTTTTTATTTCCTTAGTTGTTGTCTTAATATTATTGTTTTAGGTGTGTATATAATTTTTTCATTGTAATGGAACTGCCTAGTGCTTGTTTAGCTGTGAATTGTAGATATGAAAAAGTGGGTTATTTAGGCAAAAGCCAAGATTCCACTAATAGTAGAACATTAGGCAACCAAAAAAGCATATGAATGTAAAAAAAAGGAAAACATACTTAATGGACAGAAGCACGCAGCTATTTTAAAAAATCCTGATTTTAAAGGACCATCTCTTTTAACTAAAATTTCAACAAAAGGATTGGATCCTCCTTGCTTAACAGTTTGTATGAAGCAGAAGGCCTGCCTGGGTGAATATGCTTGAGGACTTCTTAAAATCTACATATGGAACATATATATAGATATTATGTCTATAAATAGTCAATTGGCCAGTTCTGAAGCATTTATATTGATAAATACTTAGAGCAAAGACTGGTAGGCTTTTTGGTCTGGACTAACTGGTATGTTCCCAAAAAATTTATGAGCTCACTTTGGGAATTAGGCCAGTCTAGGGACACTTTTCACTTTCAGGTACTTTGAACACAGCCCTTCTCTTTAAGGGTGCAGAGAGTATCACAGAACCCCAGAATAAACTGAGTTGGAAAGATCACAAAGATCATTGAGTCTAACCCCTGGCCTTGCCCAGCACCATCCCCAAGAGTCACATCATGTACCTGAAAGGGTTGTCCAAATGCTTCTTGAATTCTATCAGGCTTTTCTGTGACCACTTTCCTGCAGACCCTGTTCCAGTGCTCAACTGCCCTCTGGGTGAAAAACCTTTTCCTAATATCCAGCCTAAACCTCCTGACACAACTTCAGGCCATTCCCTTGGGTCCTGTGCCTGGTCACTACAGAGAGAGACCAGTGCCTGCTCCTCATCTTGCCCTCACAAGGAAGTTGTAGACTGCAATAAGTTCTAACTAGGACCATGTCATGGCAAGAGGATACTTTGCAATGTTTGGTTTACTAGTGCAAGGGTAGCCATTGTGTTTATTTGTCTAACTGGTTAGTAAATGCATGTTTCAGCAATCACTAAAATTCACCTACTGAAATGTTGTAATTAATGTAGCAGCTCTGTGTTGGAGAGTTATGACTTAACTAATTGCAGTGGCAGATGTGCCTGAGTTCAGCTCCAGGTGTTTCTGGTTTGAGCCATGGGATTTCAAGCCAGAAGACAGCACACTCTCTCAATTCACATACTCATCTTCTCAATGTCTAAGTTTTCAGAAGCGTGGGATGACTTGCTTTACTGTGGTGAGCCCCTTTCTCCACCTCTTCCTCCCCTTCCAGTCTGGGCATCCAACCTTGACTAGGTTTTGTGTCTGGAGTCCATAACAACTCATCTGGATTTGGACCCTCTGTGAATTTGCACAAAGTGGACCTTGTGACACATGCTCACTTGGGGCATTTATAGTACTCAGTTACAATTTGTGAAAGTAATCTTTTATGATATATGAAGTGATGTGTTGTTCACACAACACTAACATCATAAGAAAATCACCACTTCACATATTTTATTTATTCCAGACAGCAATGATTTAGTACATTAAAGCAGACTTTCTACCAGAAGATATGTATGAGAGAAACAGACAAAAAAAAGAAATAATAATATATTTCAGTTTGCTAAACTATTGCAAAGAGAAAACATAGTGGAGTCAGAAATTCTTCAAAGTGAGATGTTGATCACCCTGAGACAGACATCTTCATTAATCACAGCAACCAGAGATAGTGCAGTTGCACCCTTGGCTTGTAAAAGTTGCTCAAACAATCAAAAATGATTCTTCAAACACATTTTTGTAGGCCAGAAGTGCAACACAGTAAATGCTGAGCTGACCTGAACATTCAAAAGGTTTTAATGAGAATGCACCTACCACCAGGTAGACAGTGTGCTTCTTTGTTATTTTTAAGTAGTTGCTTTTGTAAAGTCTGTATACAGTAGCTATTAATGTTTGCCTTTTGCTTTTTAGATCCTTTTCCTTTTTTGCTGCTTACTGTTTGTTTTTTATTAATGCATTGCTCTTTTTACAAGTTCCTTTTAATATGAGTTTTTATGACAGAATAAGGTACTGAAGTTTTGCCATTAACTTTAAGGGTATCCAGACTCTGCTTTTTTTACAAGTTGGCCACCAATGCTTTACAGTGATACACAAAGGTAAAACAAATGTGAGAGATACTGAGCAGCCCAAAAGTTTACTGATTTGGCTCACTTTTGTGTACTTGTCATAGAAAGAGTATTGGACTCTAGGTGGATCTGCATGACTTTACTGGGTCAGATAAATGAATTCAGCTACATATACACATGGCAGTATTGGTCTGACTAAAAGCATATAATTATAAGTAAAGATCAGTCCCCAAGCTGGCCACGCTTGCCTTACATAAGAAATGTGCATAATAGCTTACTTTATTTTTCACAGTGAACTTTAGCTATCAAGTGTACAATAAAATGTTGTCACACACAACCAAAATGTACTGGAGGAAAAATATGCTTTAGTATTTTATCTGACAAGAAGCTGTTGTCTATTTTGTATGATATATTACTTTTTTGAATAAGAACACCACTGTAATTTATTGGGAAAAGCTGATTTATTTTATAAATGTAACATTATTTTTGTAAACTTAATTATGAAAAATCAGAAATGATTAGTGCTGTTAAATATTAAATTATAATGAGATGTAACTTTATATGTTTGAACTCTGATACCAAGTTTTTGTATTGAGCATTTGGAATTGAAATGGTTGCTGGAAATATTTCAAATGGACTGTTTTTCATCAAAGCTCAATAAAGAAATATGAATGATCCAAATGACACATTTGCCTTTTAGTTGGTTTTTTTTATTATTATTATTAACCATTTACATAAACAATGAGAATTATTTATATTCTTTACACAATGAATAAGTGTATAACTAACATGCTTTCATCTCTACAGTGTTCACAGCATCACAGGATGGCTGAGGTTGGAAGGGACCTCTAGAGGTCATCTAATCCAACCCCCTTTGCTCAAGCAGGATATTAAAATCATATGAAAGAATCTGATGGCAACATTTTAGTTGATTCTGCTGCAACATGGCAAAGTATTACATAGCTATGGTCTTCAATTTTTACTTCTGACTTAGAACAGAACTGAAGCACATGCTTCATTCCATCTGTGTTTAAAATGAACCATATGTTCAACAGTTTGTTTTTTTCTGGACAGGGAAAACTTAAAAAATCACTGTCTTTGCTCCAGCACACTGTTATTTAGAAAAATTTAGGTGCAACTTGATAAAGATATTGTAAACTTTAGAAAGATTCTTTAGAATATATTGTTTTAGATAACCAGTATCTCCTCTGCCTTGGAAATTATGTCCAGTTGTGTGTCTCTTTACTAGATTTTGAATAGAAATGGGATTAGATTGTTTGTTAGTTAGTTAGATAGTTTGTTTGTTTGTTTATTTGTTTGTTTATTTGTTTGTTTGTTTGTGGGTGGTTTTTTTGGTTGTTTTGTTGGGCTTTTTTTGTTAGTAGTAATAATACAGTGATTTGGACTGCTTACTTTTGCTCAAATGGTCTCTACTCTGCAGTGCAGAACTACAGGGAAAAGCTGCCATGGAGACTCCATTTTGAATGCTGGAATCTTCTGGTCCCTCTGAGGAACTTGAATCAATGGCTGGGTATTCTACATGCAGGAAACCTCTACTTGTGAAGGCTGACTGGAGTGTAGGAGGTTTATGATTTTAGGGAATGGAAGAGATTTTTTTTCTCAGACTGCAACAAAGGAAATATGGAAACCCCTTTACAGCTCTAATGCTGTGAAGTGCTGACAGACTGTTCTTCAAGGATTTTGACAAATCGGCTTTACAAAGCCCCAATAGGTGAATCAGGATTATGTGTTTTACAGAGAGAGATAGATGAACTAGCTTTCAGTTCTAATCATTATCCAGAATTTCTCCCAACTAAAGAATTATGAAAGTGAGCAAAGATATTTAATCTAGGAATTTACTGAGCTCTAGGAATCTTCTGTGACAGAAAATTTAACATTCACAGAATGTAAGAGAATTTGTTATAATTCTTTGTTTTTTTCATATACTTGGAAGTTCTGGTTTTACCTCAAGGATGTCTGTCAGTCTGTGGTGGCCTAACATTTTTTTATGTCTTTCAACAGACCATTTCTAGATGTGCAACACCATTTGTGATACTTATGCTAAAGAATATAGTAAAGAAATACTTAGATCCACATTTTAATAAATCTATCAAAAGCCTTCTGTATTGGTTTGCAATTATTTTTTACATTTTTCTATTTGGTCTGATACAGATGCATCAGCTTTCTCTTTTCCCTTTATTCTCCCTGGGAATAAACAAGAAATGTAAAAAAAATTATCTCCAAATTTAGTATTACGATGGTAACAATGCAATTGTGCTTCTCTTTCTTATGTTGTTTTTCTTACATGAAGATAGAGGAGATGGTTATCATCAAGGTGGACATCAATCATTGCTTTCTTTTGGTTCCTTATTTTCTTGTGGCAAATCCAGGTATTTTCATTAATTGAACAGCCTATGTGTAAATAAAAAGCCTTCTATGAAGCCAAAAGCTATATTTGATTGCAGAGGCAATTAAAGGTGCTCAATTGCAGGAATATATTTTCAAAAATTAATTTCATAAAACTTAAAATACATGCTTGATTTCTAAACAAAGCCATAAATATTTCTATTAAAGGGTAAGAAACTTGAAGACATAATCAAATGTAAAGATTGTTATATAATGACAGTGAAAAAGACTTCCATTTTGCATCACCGACTCTAATAATTTCCTTTTGAATACCATCTAAACAGGATGGGTAAAATATTGTCAAGACATATGCCTAAAAATGTTCTTATGACAATGATCTCTATTTTTTAATATTGTGATGGAGCTATGATTGCTACTGACATTATGTCCTAGTTCAACTGAATCAAGTGTCAGTCAAAGATGCCACATCAATACGAGATTTACTGATGCTGCTGAGAGGGTAGCCACCTCCTCATAAACAAAGCCTGATGTGACAGCTTCTCCAAGTCACAAGTGGTGGGACACCCTTGAGTCAGCACAGAGCTCTTAATTACCCAATGATTGGGCCTGACACCACTTACTTCCTTTTGCAATGGTGACTGTCACCAGTGTCTGACATTATGAGGTGAGCAGCAGCAAGTTATGAAGGTTTTCCTTTAGCCAGTCTCGTCAAGGGATAATTTAATCTAAAGTTTAGCACTCTCCTCTGAGACTAGAGCAGAAAGCCTAGAAATTCAGAGTTTTAAAATGTCTTTGGCTTTGATCTGAATAGCACTGGCTGGTCTTTTTGAGTCTTAATGTAGCAAGAATTGAACCATTGCGTGTCCTGTGTCTGATTAGGCTCAGTGACATTTTGGAGTCTGGCTTCCCACCTAACCTCCTTTGCCAGTTTTTTGGTGGGTTGACCAAAGAGACAGCAGTTGCTGGTTAAATTTTAGAATACTTAAGGTCTTCAAGGAAAAATAATCATAAAGATTGCACACAGAGGTGTGTCTCTGGGACTGAAATTACCTGAACAAGATAAAAAAGTTAGTGATTGGTTAGGGAAAAAAAGAGTAAGGTTTTCTTCAGTCTTTCAAGGAAATTCAGTGAAAGGAGAAAGGAAAGAAGACACACAAAAATTGGCTAACACTGTTGATTCCGCAAGGAGATTAGGAAAACTTCTTTACTGGAGGAATTAGATTAGACAGCTTTGCTCCATATATTCGGTGCAGTTAGGTTTGTGGTTCAGTGGTTCTATCAAAGTTTGTAGATTGCAAACTTCATACTCAGAGCAGCTGATTTATTTACAGTTTTTATTAAGCAATTCATGTAACATATCCTAGCAGCTCTACATGCCCTCAGGTGCCCACTGGCAGTTGCTGGCTCTTCACAAGGCTGCTCTACAGGGAGGTCTGGCCACATTCTGCATCAGAGCTCTGGGACCCTTACTCTAAGTATTACTTAAACACAGTCTTTACCAATGAGCTATAATGCCATGGGAGTGAAAAAATGCCCTTCATGTAGCCCATGGCAGTTCTTACTGTCACAAATCCCCTTTTATCATCATGTCTTGTTTCATGTGACACAGTTGAACTGGTGTTGTATCACCTGCTATGCCATGCTGTTTCAGGCTTCTCACAGAGACAAGATAAAACTTTGGTTGGGTTTTCAGTTGCATTCAGAGCCAACATTTCACTTTGATACAACTTTGGAGCAAAAACCAAAGTGTTGGATCTGGTAATGTTCTGATCTGTCACTTTCATGTCAGCCACCTGATATGCAGAGTGTTTGTGTCACCTATTTCAATGGCCTTACAGTTATTTCCCATCTTGTTCAAATAAAGCAAGTAAATAAGTTGGGTTACAACTGCTCTCTAGCTAAAAGTAGGATGAATTCATAGAACACAGTTTGGAGATCATATTGAGCTGTTTTCTTTTTTAGTCTATGCATTTTGTAGCTTAAATGAAATGGTGCAGCTTATGTTACATTTTGATCAGCAGGCAGTTTTTTTCTTCCCTTTTTTTTGCCTCCTCACAATTGAATGAATTTTCATGAATATGACTGCCAAACAAAGCATCCAGTTTTTCAGATGCCTGCCTTTTGTAATTTAAATAATGTAAGCATATGAACATAGAGTTTGAATTGAGGCAAAGGCAATCTCACCAAAAGAGTTTATTCAATATATTTCCAACATCATCTATTTCAAGATATAATTAAGATTACCATGGCCCAAGTCTAATTTACTGTAGTTTCCAAAAAGTGGAGCAGGTACCAATTGTAATAGAGGACAAGAATTTTCCATATAAAATTTTTCATTGTCATATTAGATTTTTAATGAACATTAGTCTTGATCAAAATGTAATAAAATGGAACAATACTCTAAAATATGCAGACAGATGTACTATAAAATAACAAACTTTATATATTTAATTTATGTACTATGAAGTACACTTTCTTTTGCAGAATGAACATTAATATCCATTTTTTATCTCAACACCAAAATCACAATTTAACTGTAGTACAATCTGTCCTCTATTTTAATGTGAGCTTTTTTGCAGGTTGATTAAATTTGCATTGTGTGATTAAACACATAGAGGCAGATATTCTGTCCTTGTGACACTGTACCTCTTTCAGAGATTGACAGCCTGAGGTGCTGCTCATTAACCAACAAATAATTTGAAAATGAAAAGAGGGATGGGGTCCTTCTGGAGGGCAGGAGAGGAATCCCCATCTCCCTGTTCATGAAGAAGGCACCGTTGGAGCTTTCAGCTCTTGACTTTGGAAGGAGACACCTGCTTAAGAAGAAATTTGCGCTTTGACGATAGGGGTAATAGTGGGGAAAAAAATCCCTTTAAAAATATAGTGTTGTAAGTCTCAAGGGAACTAGAGACTTAAAAATCCCTATTTTTAAATCCCTTAAAAAATATAGTGTTGTAAGTCTCAAGGGAACTAACTCCCAGTTGGAGAAGGTAGATTCAAGAAAGCTTGATGAGCACAGAAGGGCAGTTAGTCCAGGAACTAAAACAGTGCTATTGCCTTTTGCAATGCCTCAGCTTCTGGAGGCGTATCAATATGTGAAAGGGAATCTTTCTTTTGTCATGGACAGAGCAAGCTTGAAGGCAGCATGGTTAACAGAGAACTTCCTTAAACAATGAAAATTATATACAGAAAAATAAGGTAGATTATTATTTTGATGTGGAAATAATTCAGTTTATTGATTTTTTTATACAAGTCAATCTTTCTGGTATTCTGGGTGCTTTTAATAGATTTTAAATGCTTGACTGCGATATGTGAGATGTCATCTTTGTGTTCTGCTTGCTAAGGGGAGGTGGGAGCAGTGAATGAAGACATAAAAAGATCAACAAAAAGCCAAAGCCATGGAAACTCTCAGATCCAAAGATTATACCTTCTCCAGCACAACAAATAGAGTAATGGAACCTAATTCAACTAAAACATGTGAATAGAATCATTTCCTCAAATTACTATCTTCAACCCTAATATAATTTGCTGGTGATAAAAGGTTCTTTAATGTAATAACTATTAATTGCATTACCCTGTCCTCTCTCTCACCTGAATCTTATCTTTCCCAGAGTAAGAGTCCCTATTTATTTACAGCTTAATTTATATTGAATCTTGTGCCTAAGAATCCTTGAACCCATCAAGCTTACAGCACTTGTGTTGTCACACTGCCAGCCCCATTTCATGAAAATTCAGGCTGAGTTTCCTGGAGCAGCCCCCTCTGCCTAGAATATCCAGAAAAGGCAAGAGATTTAGCAGCAGATTTAGAAGCATGCAGAGCACCCTGTCATTTCTGTTACTCACTGCTGCTGAATTCACTACCTGCAGTGTATGACCTCTGAGCATGTTAGAGACTGCATGGTAGTTCCTCATGTCACAGGAGACATATGGTGACACAAAGGTCTGTGTGCTGCCACTCATTTTCTCTGCAAAAGCCACATCTGTATTGTTATGGGGAGTGTTTGGAAGGATACAAACAGCACAGTTATTTCATCCCATTCTTTTGTTTAAAATGCACAAGTGTATGAGACATCCTTTGGCTTTTTGCACTTCATTTCATTCACAAATATTGATGTTGGCATATTAGCAAAAATATAACATTTAAACCTCATCTTAGCTGATGCATCTTACTCTTTTCTATCAAGCACCAAAATAGTTTTTTGTTTACGTTTATCTTCTAATACCACTTGATTTTAGTGCAAGGTAGTTTAAGATTTTAGTCTAAGTTTATGATGTGGGAGAATAAAGAAATATACCAGTATTTATGCAAATGAGGCATCATGGCAGTCAGAGTGTTTGCTACAATGCTTTAAAGTGGCTCAACTCTGAAGTTCTGTAATTTGGCTGCACTGTGTATTCCAGGGTAATCACCAGTACACACAAACCAATCCACCAGTTTAAACCTCATTATTTCCTATCACTTTGTTTTAAACTGCAACCACTGCAAGGCCAAAGATGTGCCTGTTGTCTACTGTCATTTCCTTTATATATGGAGACACTGAGAGTTATCTGTTGACCTTTGAAGTAAAATGTCGAGCTCCTTTGATATTCTTTCATTTCAGATGATGAGGAATACCACTGAGAGTGCTCGGTCAGTCCCACGTGACTCATGTCCTCCCTGGTAATGAGGCTAAGTGGCACAGGTGACCCCTAATGTAAGGGAGCAGCAGAGTGCCTGCTCCAGCATGTCTGTAGGGCTACACCACCCTGTAGCAGGAAGGGAGTTGGTTTCTGTTTCTTTTTCTTTGGAATAAAGGGAGCTCAGCCACCACTAAAGCTGCTACTACATTGAAATGATAATTATCCATGCACTGGGCATTTTGTTTCTTTATATGAAAAATATCACAGTGCAATATTATGATACAATACAAAGCACTATAGTATTATTGAAAGGAAAATTTTACTAAATTCCACAGTAAGTGTGCCTTACAGTTTGGACAGACTTTGTTGTATGAGTAAGCCAACCTGAAGAAAAATAATAGGAGTCCTAGAAATTAAGAGTATTTGGATATCATTTACTCCTATAACTTAGTATATACAAGTACCTGCCTTCGGAACATAAGGAAGAGTTCTTCAGGCTAAGACATTTGAGATAGAATCTAAAAAAATATTTAGCACTCTGACCTGATCCAATAGAGCATTTGAGCAATGCTTAAATTCAGAGTAATGGCTGACTTCATTGGAGCTGCTGCTAGGCCTAAAGTCAAGCACACTGTGACATGCTGTACCACATAGGGATAGGCAGTGTGCACTGTGTGCCACCCTCTGGAACAGAAAACACTGCAGGGCTGCAGCCCATCATAAAAATTATTGCTGCTTCAGCCACACTTGTAAAAAAAACCCCACCCACTTTCAGCAGAATAGCTGTTTTCTCCCATCCACAGGAAATAATGTGAAGACAAGTTTAGTCTGAGCTAAGAGTCCTCTGTGAATCGCTAAGGTTGTCCCAAATCCTCATAATTTTGAATATAAAATTAGTCACAAGTAGAAAGCTGTGATTTTAATGCTTGGACATTTGAAGGAAGCATGTAGCTCTTTCCATCCACACCTAGAGGTTCTGGTCAACAATTGGATGAACATTTGCCAGCAGTGTACCCAAGTGGCCAAGATGGCCAATAGCATCCTTGCCTGGATCAGAAATCGTGTGGCCACCAGGACTAGGGCAGCCTTCAACCTCCTGTACTTGGCACTGGTGAGCCACACCTCCAGTCCCGTGTTTAGTTTTAGGCCCCTCACTACAAGAAAGACATTGAGGTGTTGGAGTGCATCCAGAGAAGGGCAATGAAGCTGGTGAAGGGTCTGGAACATAAGTCTTATGAGGAGTGCAGGAAGGAGTTGGGATTTTTAAGCCTGGACAGGAGAAGGAAGTTGTGGAGAGGTAAGGGTTGGCCTCTTCACCAGGCAAGTAGTGATAGGACAAGGGGAATGGCCTCAAGGTACTCAAGGTGAGCTTCTGGTTGGACATTGGGAAACATTTCTTCACTGAAGGAAAATTAATGAATACTGAAACAGTATTTATTAAATACTGTTAAATACTGAAACAGGCTCCAGGGAAGTGGTAGAGTCACCATTCCTTGAAGTGTTTAAAATAAGAGTAGAAATGACACTTTGCTGTATGATTTAGTGGGTATGGTGGTGTTTGGGCAAAGACTGGACTTGGAGGTCTTTTTCTACCTTAATGAGTCTATGAATCTATGATCTATGTGAGTAGTACTGTTGGAACTGAATGTTTGGCCACCAGCTGGGTAGAAACTTTTGTCTGATCACAAAGCTGTGCCCACAAATAGTTGCACTCATATCCTTGCAGCCAGGTTGGAGACTGAATGGACTGGGAGACCCTGTGCTGTGTTCTAACCCTTTTTGACACAGCCCTCCTCAAAATGGATCTAATGATAGGAACTTTGAGCTATAACTAACATATGAATCTAAACTTTGGCACCAATTTTCAAAGGTATTTGAAAATATTTCTATCTACTACAGAAATCAATGGAAGCTGGCTACCTAAAAAGTAATTAAGTGTGCATGTATGTCTGAGGATCTGTGCCTTTGATCTCAAAAAAAGTCAGTCCAGCTCATTACAAGCTGTACATTTACTTTAAAAAATATATGAGTTATAAATTAAGGATAAGATTAATTAATAGTGGCATTATAACTGTAGCAAAGTAAAGAGACTGATTGCCCTGACAGAGAAACTAGAAAGGATAATGGATTTAATGGCATGTGTTCTAATGGAAAAAAATAACCTATTACATGAGTCTGTCATATCTGAAAAAAATGTGGCTACCATTTGCAGTTCATATAGGGACGAAAAGGTTTATACACTAGCAGTATATAAATCACTGGAAAGAGTAAGTTGAGATCTTTATAGTAGCGGTGATATATTTTCCCTTGTGGAAGCCTTAGCCCAATTTTGTATCTACAGAATCATTCTCTAACACAAGAGACTGACATATCTCAAACACTCAATTCTGGGGAAGGATGCATCCTGAATGGAGACACAGACTCTCTGAGCAAACACCTATGGAGGCACAAGCATGAAAATTTCCTGTGCTACTGGCTAACTCAGGGATCTCATAATTCAGCTTACTAGACTGCCATGGCTGTCATTTAAAGTCTGTCTTGAAGTATGGTAAGGACAGAGAACCTAAATCAAGAATGAGAATTTGACGGGTGGCCAGTGAACTAGGAAGTTAAATGTTCCTAGTGCAGATATCTCTCATGTAGGAATTCACTTGTGCTAATCACTGAGCTGGCTGCTAAAATGAAGAGCAGGTGGTTTCCTTCTTCATCCCTTTTCCATTTTTTTGATCTCCTTGAGGAAATTTGGTTGAGTTCAGAGCCATTGAGGCTAAGATGCTTCTGGATGTGTATACAAGTAAAAATTTAGGAGCTCTTTCATAGGACCATAGTGTTACACAGAATATTGAGGATGGCAGTTAGCACCTCAGCTCCCTTTTGGTCATAGAATCATGGTTTAGGTTGGAAGGGACCTTTGAAGGTCATCTGGTCCAGTAACGAGCAGGGACAACTTCAGTAGATCAGGCTGCCCACAGATCAAACATGACCTTGATTGTTCCCTGGTATGAGCCATTTACAGCCTCTCTGGGGAACCTGTTCTAGTGTCTAACCATCCTCATTGTAAAAAAATTTTTCCTTATACCTTGTCTGATGTTGGAGAACAGGTAAAAACAGCCTATGGAAATCCCACTCCAAAACTTGATGATGCTGAACAATCACTGCTCAGCTGCAGGATGATATTTTTGCCTCTGAACCACCTTTGGGCTCTCACTATCATGCCAGCTTGCATACTGCAGGCACCATACCTGTGTCAGTACACGTAAACTCAAAGATATAATGCTCTGATATGGCTAAACTGCTTTTAGAACCATGTTTGCATTTGCAGGAATGTCTGTGCTCACTCACACTTGGTTTTCTTCACCCATGCTGCACTGTGCAGAACAGGCATGTACTTGTGTTGACCTAGTTTTCAGTGCTAACTTCAGAGGATTTTTTGCCACTTCTCCGAGTCTGATTTCTTAATTATCCTATGCAGATATGGTGGAGGAAGTAAGTACATTTTAAAAATAAATATAACTAAACATGATGTAAATTTTACATGAATCTAGAGTCAAGCTGATACAGAATGAAACGTGATGACAGCAAAAATTTTACCTGGAAATAGTGTGGTGAAATTTCTGAGCCTTAAGGATGTATAGGGTTTCATCATGCTTAGAAGCAGGAAGTACATACCTAAGTCTGATGGCTGAGAATATTCTCAGTTTGCTGTTCACATCCCAAGTGCACTTGAACAAAAGTTGCAATAAAAATAATAAAATAATAGAAAATGGAATAAGCGTTTGCAATGATAGTAAAACAAATTATCTCATATTCCCAAGGCTTTTGATTTAAGGTGATGGCTAGTGAAGAAGTGCCTAAGGATCAAAATGATGGTGGAATGATGATTAAGTGCATGGTTCAATTTGGGAATGGAGGGTGGGAATGCACTTGAAGAAGAACTGTTACCTAAGCCCTCCCCTTATTCTGGGCTGCTGAATGGGGACCAGCCCTCAGGCAAAGGTTAGAGCAGCCCTGAGGCTGCTAAGTAGACAGATCCCTGTGCAAGTGCAAGATTATTCCCAAAAGAATGTTATTGACTGCTCTGTTCAATTTGGTTTTAAATGATTCATGTACTAATTGAGCTTCTACTACTTACCAGCTGAAAGTATCATTTGACCTGCCTGTTAGGGAACTTAGTCTTGTTCCAGTGTCTTGACAATTGTCACTGTGCAATTGACCACCACCACTAAAAAACAAACAAGTGCCTGCAGAGAGAATTGTCCTGATTGAGTTTGCTAGGCAATTGTGCTCAGATAAATATCATGCTGTGGCTTATTTTTTCAAGAAACAAAAACTACGAAATGCTTTGAGGCACCAAAGCAAATGGGTAGAAACCAGAACCTAGCACATTGTTCAAATGTCCTGCTTTATGCTAGTAATAGAAAAAAAATGGCAGACAACTGTATGTGATCTTCTTCATAAATATTTACTGATCACCAGAATACTTGAAAGATGAGATAACAGGAACAGGCATGTGATTTAAAGGATCCCTGCCAGAATCACTCCAACACATATTCAGTTGACTGGTGGGGCTGTATTTTCAGTGAATATATACTGACTGAAAGGACAGGTTTTTTTCCCTCCAAACAAGGTGTTTGGCACAGATCAGTTTCTTTCCAGTACTCATCTTTTCCCAGAGTGTAGGTTTGTATTGGTGTCCATACTAGCCTGTAAAACCTCAGAGTGCAGGGAGACGGCAGATGTCACCTAGTGATTGTCCAGAAGTACTATGAGGGCAGTTGTTGAAATAATTAGACAGAAGGGACCAGGTAAAAAACCATTTTCATAATAACCTGACATCTTTCTCTATTTTTTCTTCAGAAAGGAAGGCCAATTTTTAGCTTTGAGAAGAAAGACTTATTGTGTATATGAAACCCTATTCAAAATCTGACTTTAAGATTCATGAGCACTGAGCAATTTTGGATTTAGCTTGGAATAAGATGAGGCTTTCTTTGGGTTTTTGTTTTGTTTTGTTTTTCTTTTTTATTAATGTTTATTTATTTGTGTAATTTCTCTATTTAGTGTATAAAAAAGGGTCATATATGGCATATATGAGGCTAAATGTTCTGTGAAAAAACTGAAGGAGCAAGTGCTCAGTGGAAGGAGAGCACTGCTGTGATTCCATCACTGGTTGCAATTACAGATGTATCAGGAGAGGGCTTTGTCTGAAGCCAATTTATCTCTAGGGCTGATACACTGGCAAACCAAGATCACATCAGTACCAACAACTTGCTGTGCTCTCCTAAGCCTTACAGGTTTGTGCATATTTTCTGTGAGTGGGAAACATTTTTATTTCTAGCCAGATCTTCAAAATACCTTGAAATAGAGCTAGATGTGTGCAATACTGCATTTGACCTCATGAATTCTGCCATCTTCAGTGTGAACTTCAGCATGAGCCCGTGGGTTTCAATATGAGACTGAGCTCCAGAGGAAGTTCAACTCACCCTCCAGGAGTTTATAGGAGCTGGACATGCCTTGGGGAACAGCACAGGCCAAATTATTTATCCCTCCTCTAGAGGAAAGAGGTCAGGAAATCATCTGGCCACACATGCTAAATGACTGAACAACCCTAGTTTGGATGTGTTGCTCAGAGAAGTGATGAAGGCAAACTAAATATTACATTATCTACAAAATAGACACATTGAGGTCAATCACCGGAACACACTGAAATTAGGATACTTGAACTATAACCATGAGAATCAGCTGTTCTTTGTAATTGGTCTTACACAACTGACAAAAAGACAATATATGTTTTACTTCTGAATAAGCTGTATAAAATTATATTGAGACTTACAGATATATTAATCTTACCAGGCATAGGAAAGGAAAAAAACTCCACAGAAATTAAATGAGCAATTTTGAACCAGTTCGATGATCCTTTCATTTTAATATAACTCACATCACTTTCATAAAAGAAAATCATATCTTGAAGAACTGCCTCAGTAGAACACCCACCTAATTGTGTGTTTCAAAAGGATTTAAACCTGGGATTGAGTGATCTGATGAATCAAAGCTTTATATACCAGAGCACTCCTGAGCATGCTAAAAAAATACTGGAAAAAAAGTAGAAATATATTTGGCTATCCAAAAAAAAACTTTTTCAGTCTATTAAGTAAGTCAAAAGTTATAAAGGTAATAAACAGGTTTGGTTTCTTTTTTTCTCTCAGTAAAAGGCAAAAAAACATAAATGGGAATGAACAAGTGAATTTTACAAAAGCTGAAAGGACGGGTAAGAAAACAGTTCTCATGTTTCTTGGCGGTATGAAAATGGGATCAGAGGAGAGGGAGAAATCTGTATTTATTATCTTTGTAACCTATGATAGTAAAAAAAGTTTTCCCTGAGGAAAAAGAATTGCTCGTGAGAGCAGAATATTTTTTCTGTAAATACATTTTCCTCCCATCTCATCTCTCTCTGTGTGATAGCCACTTTTCATCTCTGGGACTCAGGATGCTCCTTGGGTGCCTGTCTGGCTGGCCAGCATCTTTGGGGGGGTCCCACAGGCAGGGAGGGCTGAGGCAGAGCAGTGGCCATGAACTGTGGGACCCTGCTGCAGCCCAGCACCCAGAAGAAACCTTATGCAAGGCACAGTCATTCTTGCTTCAAACTTTGTGTAATATATTCCTGGAATTTCTTGAAACTGATGGAACTGTAACAGTTAGGGAAGTCCAGGACCTATGGGATACATACAGTCCCTGCCTGGAGTTCTACAGTATTTTTTTCTAACTTTGCTCATTATCCCAAAGCCACCTCTGACACTCCCAAATTGTCATAACAACATTCTGACCAAAGATAACACAGAGATTTTTAAATTTGCTGCTTTTTATTTTTAACTTGTTAATGTTAAGAGGTCAGATGGATAATCTATTCATTTTCTGTTGCAACCCAAAAGTATCATAAAAACTCCACAGGACAGAGGTTTGTAGAGGAGACATATAAGAAATTGAGATGCCATATTTCTAACACATAATGCTCATACACATCAGTGCACAAAATAGCCCACAGCTCCAATTCACTTTAGTGTGACAAAAGCAAAAGAGAAGTGAAAAATTTGAGATTGCTAGGAAAAATTAAGTTGTGATGTATACTGGTATTCAGATTCTTCAGAATTATATTTTTAACAGGGAAGATTCAGTTGCAAAATTTTTAGACATTTATTTATCCTAAATGTTTATGTTTGCAAGCTTATTTAAATAAAGCATGAGATTATAGTACATACACACATAAGTTATATATATATATAATTTTATATTACATTGATCCACTACTGTATGCACATAACTGGCATGATGTCTTAGGGATTCTTAACAAATTCAGTTTTTATGTTCTCTGTTATTCCAGCTGTTTCATCAGTTTTAGGAAGAAATTGCCTCTTGCACTATCATTTTACCTCTTACATATATACTAACTTAGACATCCAAAGTAAGATAAATATGTCTTCTTTCTTCTTCAGAATCTTCAGCTTAGTATGCCACCTGAAGACACTATTTTTCCCCCTCCAAATCATAAAAGTTTAGCATGCTATAGACTATTACCTTAATTTACACACTGAACGAAACTCAAATTTGTGAGGATCATCTGGAGCTAATACAAAGAAAGCTCCTTCTGGCCTAGTCATTTTTCAGTATGAAGTCTTTCATTCCTATGTTTTATAGGAATATTGGTTTATATCTTTGCAGACAAAGATATAAACCAATATTCCTGGTATTCAGGAGGTTATATTGAAATGTAAAATATCCTCTCTTGGTTATTTGATTTTGCGCACTACAAATACAGCAGTTGCAATTCTGTGAAGATCTAAGTGGCCACATTACACTTCACTTGTACAGCTGAATAAAAAATAGATATATAAAAAAAAATTAAAGTCAAAAAGTGCACCGGGGATTGCTTTATTGTATCATTGAACTTCCTGGCCAGTTTCCACAACGTAGATTTTGGGGTCAAATCTGAACATTTAAGGCACAAAGAGAAAGGGGCAGATTTGACACCTCACAGAAGAAAAAGCTGATACAGCAATAGTGTACAAATAGAACAAGATTCAAAAATGACCTTCAGAGAACATATCACAAAATAAATGTCTTAAATTGTAAAATCCCAGACAAAACACCAGTTCCTTTAAATTTTTCTCAGACATGAATTCCCATAGATATTCTTGGGGTTGTTTTATACTTGTTTGTTTCCTTGGTTTTTTTTTCCCTAATTTTTGAGGTACTGAGAAAATGGTACTTCCATTCCTACCCATCCTAGCAGGCAGCAGGTGCTCAGAAGGTCTGAAAAACAAAGTTACCTGATTTTGAGAGGAAAATATACACATTGAAGCAAGTAAAATATGCCATGATAAGAAATTTCTAATTTATAATAAAATAGTAATACAATTACATAACATCAGATTAAAACATTGAAATAAATGATGCTTAAACAGTGACTTTATAAAAATTTCTACTTTAAGAAAAAATCCCAGTTCCATGATAAACCACTATTTATTGTAAAAGATGTGGCACAGGTTTAAATAGTCAGAAAATTACTCCTGATATAAAACTAATCCAACAGGCTTTACATTGTCTTTGCAGATACAGTAAACTACATGATTCCCAGAATCTTTGATATGCATTTAGTATCATTGTGTGAACCAAATATTATCCTCTTAAACTACCAGAATCCAGTCCAAAAGAAGAAGGTTTTAATATAGAGTTTTCTCTACTTGTGTTGGAAATTAACCCATGAACTGTCTTCAACTAATTCTGTTGTATAAATTACTAGGAAAACTATACTATAGTTTTAGTTATATAGATATAAACTACACTAGTTTAACTACTAAAGCAGGGCATGTGCACAAGATATAAACTATGAGGGATCATTTTAGCCTGTGTCATCCTTTACTTCTCAAAACAAGCAGTTAGCACTGCAAGGAGAGTATGTGAAGCAGCCTTGCAGCTCACCAGTGCTACTTCTAGATTTATGGAGGAGGATATTTCAATGATGCTCCAAGAACTGGTGAGGGGACAACCAAGGAGCCTCATATCTATGCAGAAAATAGTCTCTTACAGTGAGCCAGTCCATCAAGAAACATTTTCTCTGTTTTTCTTTGCCCATTTTATATTCTGTTACTTTCCCCAATCTCAACATTATGAGGGTAAAAATCAGTTTAGGAATGGACAAGAAATTGTTGAACTATGGACTCTGTTTTTGTTGTTGAATATAATTACATCAGTTTTCTTCTTTTAGTTCATTAATATGCTCATATCTCTGCGCAGTTCTTCTTCCAAAAGTCGTATTCCTACCCCCTAAAATAATCTTCTCAGTTCCCAAAACTCATGACCTGCTTTTGGTTATCGCATTGGAAAACTTCTGATAGACAACCAGCCTTAGCTTGAGTGCTTTGGGACAGGCTCAGTAAAAGAGAAAAACGAAAAGTTTGTGTTGACTTTGTGTTTCTTGAGAAGACAGTCAAAATCACATTGATAGGGTCATTAGGGTCATGTCAAACTTTTGTGCTCTACTTAAGTACATTAAAAATATTTCCTGAAGATCTTTGGTACTTTTAATGAAGATTGCTGGCTTTAATATATTTATTTATGTGTGTATGTGTTTATTTATTACTTAAATAAAACAAGGCAAAGCCATTTTTCCTGCTGTCCTAGTTCTAGAGAACTTTTCTTGCAGTTTGTATAAATATATTCACATTCTAGTGGGGCTAGTATTAGTCTATGAATTAAGTCTTTTACTTGTGGTCTTTTGTCTGTAAAATGTGATTAATCTTAAATTAAAGCATGACCCAAACAACACTTGAGACTAAATTGAAAGGTGTTATAAAATATGTACATTGATTTTAGCCAAACACAATATTTTTTGATTAAAAATACCCTTTGATCCATAGTGCACCAAAAACTAGCTTTCCTGACTTTGATCACACAAAGACATAGAGAAGATGTCAGACATGAAATAAATAAGTGAGAAGTGTGGAAAAATGAATGAGGTGACATAGCACTCTTTGAGCTTTGTTGTCCCTGCTGTACACCACTAGAACAAGCACTTCTTGCTAATACGATGGAACAGCTCAACAATTTTCAGGCACAAAGACTACTTGAGGGAAAATTCAATAAGTTAAGAATACCAAACTGTAATCAGACCTTGGGGAAGAAGCAGTATTGAAACACAACTTTTTTTTTGACAGTTTTGAGTGTAGCTCTGGTGGTCTGTTTCAAAAACTGTCAAAATGATGATAAGTGGTCTTGGGAGTCTAGTTTTGAGTCTTACACCAAATAATCTGGCTGCCTTCTTGGTATTAGTGCTATTAGTAATTTAAGAAGTCTGATTTTTGAAGGAGAAAAGATGCTAAAATAGAAAAATGACTATGCTGAATGTAGAGTAATTACTTTTCATGACATCCTCATCGAAATCAATAGGATTGACTAATTAAGACATCTAAGCTGAAATCAATAGGATCTGACAGCTAACACCTCCCTGTAGCAATAAGCCAGCATCAACAATTTTGCATCTATACCAATGTTATAGTCAGCCAATCCTATTTCCTTTGCTATTTAATACTTAATGTTTTCCTGACCAGCAAAGCCATTTCATACCTAATATACTTCCCACATTCCCAAATAAAAGCTGATGAAACTGCTGCACCTATATTCCTTCTGCCTTGTGGTTCCCATTTGCAGCTTGTTAGCAAAGAGCCTTGATTGACCTGATGTTTGGGTTCTCAATCCTAAAATGCCCATGGACTACAACAAGACAATTAAAATATATGCCAGGGCCAGGAGTGTCAAATACAGAAACAGTGATCCAGAACAGGAAGAAAAATCCACAACCAACACCAGCTTTCTTTTTTTAATTCTTCCACCATTGAGTCTTTAATGGGAAAGCCTTTAGGTGGATAGTTGCCTGCCAGTTCTTCCTCTAAGGGTTTACCCTGCCTTCTCTCAAGTTTCCAATTTTCCCTCAGGAGATTTCTGTTGATCTTCTGTTGATCTGTGCTATATTACCCCTGAACCTATCCTCAATGGACAGTAGAAAGGTTCACAGAAATCATGGTACCTTGAGGCTTTCTGGAGCTGGAAAGGAGAGATAAACACTGAATGAATCAAAATACACTTTGTGCCATCCAGTAGATGTGCAGCTGTAGGTTTGTTTTTTCTGCTGGTTGGATTCTGAGTCTCGTTGAAATTTCTGTTCCTTCTGAATTTCTAGGCAGATGTGGTGGTCAACAAAATTTTCCTTCTTCACTTTGCAGTTTGAAGTTATGGCTGCTCCTCAAATCATGCTGATGAGAATGATAGCCTTCATTGAAGCAAGCACAATCCATTGACATTATGCACAAATGACCTTGAAGACAGATCAGGAAATTCAAGGAGACCACAGCAAATCAGAAATGTCTTCTGAATTATCCTATTGTCTCTAGAATTCACGTCTGTTCATTTCCTGATGTTTTTCCTTCCAGTCGTTGTTTGGTTTTTGCAGAGTTTATTTTCATCTTTGATTCAGGGCCAAATTAATATTATTGGTTTTAATATAGTTGTGCACAGAACCAGGTCTTCCAACCACTAATGGTCACAGTAAACAACTGTTTGAAGACATGTTAGGAGCTTGCTATGGACCATATGTACATTTTCTCTTTCTCTTAACTACAGGCACATTTATTTGTAGATGGATTACAAATTTAAGAATGCTTTTATGTGGCCTATGTGCTTCAATTAATGAATTTTAAAGCTAAATCTCAGAAATTTTTAAGAACCCAAAGTAACAGCATATCCTGTCCCAACTGTAAAATTAAAAAAAATAAAAACCCAAATATATTGTAAGTTGCAATCTTTCATATATCAAATTATATCTTCATAATTTCTGAGCCAAGGTACTTCCATAATTTCTGGCCCTTTGAAGGACTTTGCAGATGTCTGGATATCAATAAAAAAAAAAGTTATATTATATGATTCATGTTGGAAAAGAGCTGAAGTTCACATTCCCTAAACAAGAAGTAAGTCTTGATATTTGAAATACTAAAAATTTTCTTCAGGCACCATTTGCTTTACAAGAGTTTTCTTAGTATCTGCATGTTGTATTTGATTTGAAAAGAACTGAGCATTCAAATTTGAGATGTGCTGAATATTTCGTCCTGAACTGGGCTGGCAAGAACATCCTTGACATAGTGGCTGTTCATCTTATTTATGTAATGTCTGTCACAGCTTTGTTCAGCTCAATAGAGTTTTTCTGTTGGATCAGGGCCCAGAGAATTTAATCATCCCTGCTGATCTCACTTAAAGAAACATGGCTTAGAAGCAGAAGATTGCACTCAGGTTGAAAGTTCCACCCCTCTTAGGAAACCACACTTAGCCTAATTCTGAAATGTTATTCTCTGCAAATGTTACTTCTCTGCAAATGCCACCATGAAACCAAAAAACTTTACTGCATTCTTCAGTGAATGTCAGCATTCCCTCAAAACTGTGTCTCTTTCAAAAAAAGGAAAAAAATTTCCTAAAAAATGAGGAAAAGATGGTAAAATATCAAAATTTTGATGTGGCAGGAGCCAAATTGCATTGTAGCTAATGAAAAGAAGTATAATAGCATGCTCTTTATGTGAGAAAAAAAGAACATTTTATACACAGACTATGAATTTAGGAACAATGGATTTGGTTTCTTCATTTTTTCAACATGTATCTTTTTATCAATACCTTGGTCCTGATGGATCCTGTGTTCCTCAAAATAGGCTTGAGGTGGTTCTTAGGAGCTATCCTCTATATCACTGCCCACAACAATGTAGGAGGATGCGGACAGACGGACACTCAGAAGAGACAGATTGCTTAGGGTTGGGGTTGATGAAGCACACATTTGAAAGACAGATCTCTTGCAAATGATTATTTTTTTTAATATGTGCCAACACAAGACCGAGTAAGTGCTAATATTCCTTATATTAGGAATAAAATAGGGTGGGAAAAACTGCATTCAGATCCCTGTTCTGCCTTTGTCATGGCAGTGATCTAACACAAGTACATCCATATGATAGATGGATACTGCTCGAAGAAAGACACACTCCCTTTTTTCTTGCTTCATAATTTATAAACAGTGTAACACCAATAAGATAAATTTACACTTCATGTGTTTTGCAATTAAGTTATTCACATGGGAACTGGCAGCATTATGAGGAAAAGTCTTGGTCTAGTTCCAGCAGCAGCAGAACTTGAATGCAGGCTTACTTCTGTGTGAGTGCCTTAGACTTCAACTTTGTGCTTTCTGTCCTTTTCCTGGCAAAGGACAAACATGAGCCTCATGGTGGGTTTATGAATGGGAGTTTGAATATGTGATGTCTTAAATTTTGTAATACCTCATGTACTTTTAAGAGGCCAAACACTTAAGTCTCTCTTTTTTCCCTTGTCCATAAAGAATGGGATATTGGTGCTTTTCACATTCTACAAGTGTAATCATAAAATTGCAGGTAATGGGATCATCTAAAATCTGTGCATGGATATCTAATAACACAGTAGCTCATGAAGGTAGTGAGCCAATGATTAACAAAGGCTGAAAGAGAAACTATTTCAAAAGAAACACCTCTGGGTTACAGACTCCACTGGGTACTTATTTTCTAGTGGTTTCAGGTGCTCATTGTAAGAAGAACCATAGCAGAGGTACTACAGAAAAATAATTTCCATGTGAGATGTGGGAAAGGATTTCTATAACAATTAAGCATATGGGCTTTGTAATGAAAAGAGTAATGCTAACCTCTCCTTCCATCTCTGCGATATCAAAGAAGAAGCTTAGTACTTTGAATATAATATAAATACTATAAATAAGGTAAAAAAATTACATCTGCATCCCATAAAGTATTTTCATCAATTCAGTCAAATGAGAGTCTATAAGCAAAGCATTATACAGATTAAATAACAAGGTTCAGATACCCTCGTTTAAGCCTGCAGAGCTCTGTGATACTTCTCAGGAGAATATCTTCCATTTTAAGTGCATTATATTCATTATTCCTTTCCTCCCCCCCCCCTTTCTTCTTACATTTTAATTCATTTTGCAGCTTTCTCTTCATCACATGGGCTTTTATTTTCAAAATAAGCCATTTGTGCAGTATCTTTTCCAATGCCTTTGGAAAATTTAAATATATAATGCAGCTACACTCCCTTTATCTGTCATGCTGGCAATATCTTCAAAAAGTCTAGTGTATTTGTAAAGCAAGTGCAGCTCTCCTAGCTTTCTTACTGCATCTTGTTAACTAATCCCCTTGTCACCACCTTACTTTCACTTTCTTCTGTCACAAATTAATCCATCAGCAATCATGTAATTCGAATGATCTGGTTTCCTTCTCTTTCCGTGAAGTGACATTAACTCGCATTTGAGTTGTAAGAAGGGTGTACAGTTTTCACAGAACAAAATATAATCAAATCTTAGTACTTTTAAATGCTACTCCAGGGCTTTACTCGCTACCATGCAATGCTGTCAAGGATATTTAAGAACCTAGACAGAGGTAAAATGCAAGATTGGTTAAGATGTGGGATCCAGACCTTGATGGAGCCAGTGTAAAATTTCCCATTGACTTTGCTGCCGAGGCAGCATAGTCCTCTGCTGGAGGGGTGCAAGAGATTTCATTTTCATTTCATTTTCTAGCATTCTGGGGAGGTGAAAGTAGGTAACATGAAAGTGTCGTGTTAAAGTGAGACGGAAGAAACAAGACTGGTATTGTCCCATATAAAAACAAACAAAAAAACAACATTGGAAAAAAGTCTCCCCAACATGACAGAACTGAGCACGTATTGCTTATGAAAATAAAACATGCAAGACTGAGGAGTCACCTGCAAATAGACTTTTGAGTTTTCTGGACTGCTGCAAACTGTAACATGCTACTAGCAGGCAGAAGCAGCTCAAGCAGAAACTAAAGCCATGAGCAACTGCTGCCACCTTGTTTCAAATAGGAAACAAAGGACTGTGAAAATAATAACAAAAAAATATATAGTTTCAACAGGTAATCCCATTTTCCAGTTGACTACAACCACTTGACTTTTGTCCTTGTTTTTTACAGTGTGTCCCAAATAAGCAAAGGTCTCATGTAACACACATCTTGCTGAGGGCTCTTGCAGATAGAGATAGGGGACTTGATTCCCATTGTATTGAATTTCCTTTAGCTGTACACTCCAGTGCAAAATAATTGTAAATATTTTTGAACTCAGCTTGATGGCACTTATATGCCTCTAGCTTTTTATCATGATGCACGTACAACAATGCAATGTAAAAGACAACTGAGAATAAGCCCAAAATAGCAGTTTATTAACTTTTTCCCAACTGACCTACCGAAAACCTCCGAACAACATTTAAAACCTTTCATTTCTTTAATGTCTTTCATTTCATCAAGATTTTTGAAATTAGGAACTTTAAACAGTTTCACATAAAAATGACATCTTAGAACTCTGTACAGGACTTAGCTACACCATTTGGAAAGGAGGAGGTCCACAGTAAGGAAAAAAATTGCTGTCATGATCTCACATGAGACTGGTGAACCTCATCCAATATGGAATCCTGTACTGTCTTTTACAAAGTTACATGGATGGCTCGTTAGTTTGAAAATTTTTAATATTACAGGCTTTTTAAAATGCATACATGCCCCTCCCCCCACAGACAAGACCAGTTTAAAAAGCTAACAAATATTTTTTGCTTTTATTCTTTTAATCTCCAGCAAGAAGACTAATTTATGCACAGCTTCTCATACAGGCCAAAACTCTGCTGTTTTCAAGATAAACCTGTTTCTCAATCTTTTCAAAATTAAAATTAAGGGGGGCTTTTTTTTCTTTTTATGTTTCTTTCAGCTAACTTTTGGAAAAATCTGGAAAGCTTTTACAGCCTAAATAATTTCATTTTAGGAAGAATCAACACTCAGGTAAATTCAGAGTGCTAAATAGATACTTCAGAATGTTATAAAGGTCTGAATTTGATATGATGAACATGAAAAGGGCTGTTATTGGTGCTGTATTGTAATGGAGTCTGCACCAACAGTCTCCCATGCTGAGAAGGAAGACTCATGTTTTATACATCTGATTCCTACCATGGCAAGAAAGACACACTCTTGAAGACAGAGATGTTTTACAGTTGTGCAGTTGAGCAAGAGGGATGCAAAGAAATTTCTCTGAGAGAAAGAGTAGGGTCTGGAGGGAGGAGTTAAAAGTTGTAGAGGAAGTGGTTTTTCTAGATAGGCCTCTCAGGTGGAGACCATGTTGTGTGAAGGATTTTGTGAAAGGTCACAGCTAATGCTGGGGTTCAAGGTGGAACAGTGGGGTCACCCAAGGAAGGGTGAGGACACCCAGCCATGGACAAATGTTATGTGAAACCTTGCAGCTTGCAGGGGCAGCCCTCCACTCCCAGAACAAAGAGGCATTGTGTCTTCTTGCCTGGCAAGAATTGTTTTGAACTATTTTCTGTTTTATGGCAGAAAACCCTTCTATAATCTTCCCATGTGGGGATAGGGACCAGGCTTTTCTCAAGAGAGAGGGCTTGAATATTACCCACTCTTAAGGAGTGGGTAATATTCAAGCCTTAAGGAGGCTCACACAGTGACCTTGCCTGAGTTCCCAGGGGACCATATACAAATTATGCTCCCTGTAGGTCTCAGTTTCCCTATCTGCAAACAGAGAGCATTAAGTCCAGGTGACTTGCATAGCCCTTGAAGACATCTGAAAAGGAGCAATAGTTGAGTGCAGATGTCTACTAAATATTAGTGCTGTTGGAAACAGGTTATAAAAGCTGTGTGGATCAGCTCCTGAGATGGGTTTGGGCACAGGCAGGAATTTACAGATGCAAAATGGGCACACACAGCAATTGCACACAGTGGGGCTCAACTGTTCATTATTATTTCCATTATATTTTTCTGGTTTTATAGCTTTGTTTTTTATTTCAAGCACTAACCAGTAGATATAAAGTCAATTATTGCCCGTGCATGAAAGTTATACTTTCTCATTTGCACCACTTTTATTATGGCAATTGAATTCTCATCATTGACCTATATTTATCCTTATCCCTATAGGATATAGACTTTTTCAGTTCTTCTCTCCATTGCTGTACTGTATTGATCAAGCAATTTGCAACCTTGTCCTTCCTTTAATGTCATTTCCAAATATCCATCTGTCTAGCTCCCTATCTCTCCCAGGTAAATACTTGGTGGCTTCCATCTTCTAAAGTATAGCAAGGAATTATTTCTGTATTCAAATGCCACCTTATATACATAAATATATACTTAAATACATAGTATGTAGAAATTAATGAAGAATCTCCCTGAAAGTGTCAAGAAAACCCTATTGACAAAGGCAAGTGAGATAGAAGGGTAGCTTAAAAATAGACAAATAAGCAAATAAAAATGATAAACAGAAATTTATATATAGAGGACAGTCCTAATAATTGCCTTCTTCAGCTGTCAGAACAACAAAAAAGCCCAAAGAAAGAGAATAATCTTTCCCTTTACTGGAGAACACACATTTATTCCTTTTCTTTTGAAAAAGCTTGAATGGTCAAATTCAGATCCCTTCTGTATTGGTACAACAAAAGCATTTTCAGAAAAATTATTTTCAGCCTGTGGAAGTGATATAAAACCAGATCCATGAAGCAATGCCGTTGCTTTCACTTTCATTTTAACACCACTGTTCTTTTACTCCCCCCATATAAACTGGATTTTAAGACCAAAATCTTCTGATAAGGATCTGATTTTATGAAGGAAGAATTTTTATTTCACAGAAAGAAAATTTTTGCACTTTTTGTGAAAAGTAACAAGTTAAATTTGCAATATAGTGTACCAACCTCACAAAGAAAAAAGGCTCTTTAGTCCTTTAAAAACAATCTAGAATTTTGAGAAAACTTTTCTAAAGAAAGGAAATAAATGAAGGTTTGTAAAAACTTTTCCAATTTTCAGTTTGTTTATATATATATATATAATACATATGTATATATGTATGTATTTTTATACATACACACATATATATGTATATTTATATACACCTATATATATAATTATATATATATATGTACATATTTTATATCTTGATTTTTTTGGTAGACTTCATGCTTTAGCTGCCAGATTAGTGTCTGAACTCTTCTTGCTACCCTTTTCAGCTTTCCATAGGTCTCTGTATTCCTAAAGTTGGGATGGACCACAAAGGGCTACTCACAGAGGCTGAACTGCAGGACTTGCACCTTGATGTATAGTACATGTGAGCCTGCAAAACTCTGGTGTGTTTCCTAGCATTGAATTTGAAGATTCTGCATGAGGCATTGAAATATATATACTTTTTTTTTTAGCCTTTTCACACAAATTTGTACCTTGTACCTCTCTAAGTCTGCATGGGAGCCAGAGTGCTGAAAGCAGATGAGGAGTAGGGATGTGCTCCCACCTGATATTGGTTCAGATCACTGGAAGAATGTTCGTATAAACAAAGAGCTGCAGGCCATGTCAGAGCCCCTTTCCTCTACTTAATCCACAGCTCAGTTAAGAAATAACACATTTTTCTTCATTCAGGACACCTTTTATCTTTTTTCTGTCTCATGTGTCTGTGGGGTGTTTTCTTTCTCCTCTTTGCTTTTGAACTGCTGCTGAATGTTGATGAGAGAGTACTTAGGCCAATCCTAGAGTGATTTTACATTATTGTAGGCTTTTTTATCCTTCAGGTCTGGCAGTACTGGATTCCTGCGTTTAAGAACACCATGTGGCTTAAATTGTCTGAATACTGGATGTTGTCCTATGATGACACCTTTCCTCAACTCTCTTGAGGAAAAAAGATGCTTTAGAAGACAAGGCAGAAATGTTTCTCAGTGAATTTTGCAAAAGAACAAAACTACTTTGTCTTCTCTGCCTTGTGAGCAAAAATCACAGGATGAAGTCATGTTGGAGAGGAGAGAAAACAGAAGTTCAGTGCTGGTGTTCTGGGTCAGTGGGTTCCAAATGTACACTTACTTTTACATCTGTTGCTCTGATTTATAGAAAAGGTGGAGGTTAACTGTTTTCTGTTTTCCTTTTGCTACAACTTCCTCTGCACTCAGAGCATATGCTTTCTAGAGGGTATTTAAAAAGAACCCTTGCGTTAGTTTTTTGGGGCTGGAGATATTTGCCTAGACATGGTGAAAAGCCCCATTTTAAAATTGTATCTTCTATGCTTGTTGAAAAGCCCAGCATCCATTCCTGCTCAGTTCTGTTTTCTAGGATCTAGCTGCACTTTTAGCAGCACTGGTTAAAAACCATACGTGCTCCAAACTCTTGTTCCCACTGTAGCTGTGACTGCTGGGGGTGCTTGATAGTTGGTGCATTTCTGTGCTGGTTTTTGCTAGAGAGGTGAAAATATTAAAGCCAGCTCTGCAGAATGGCAGCAAATGAGGTAAAGCCTGATAGAAAAATGGCAAGAGAAAATTTGCCGAGACCAAGGGAACTACGGAGAGTCTTGGACCAGGTAGGTTGAATTTGAGCTAACACAGGGGCAGGTACAAATCCCTGCTTCTGTCCTGCATTGATGCACTTCTGCCACAGGTGGGGTGGGCATGGAAAAAATAGTTGCTTTTCTCTGTATCATCTGAAAATTCTGCCAGGCTTATACCATAGAGAAACCTTTTCAAAAAGCTGTTTAAAAAAATGGAATATAGGAGTGACACTTCCCCAAAGCTGCAGAGGAAGTGTGCTGGTACCAGTCACCAGAGGAAAATATTTGCCCAAGGGTTTTGTTGTAGGGCAGATTCTCTGATGCAACTTAATCAGTAGAACAAAAAGTCTATTGTGGACTTCTTATGTGCACCCTTAATAGGATGTATGCAAATCCATTTGCCTTAATGGCACTATTCATGTATGCAAAGGTGGACACCCTGCTTAAGGCCTCCCAGCCAAGCCATTTTGTTGTCAGTTCAACAAAGAAGCAAAGCATTTCCCCCAGCTCTTACCTTTGCTACAGTTGCAAAAGTGCTGGTAGAAAAAATCTGAAATGAAAAAATAATATTGAATATTTATAATGAAAAGATTCAGGCCCTGTTGGTAAATATATTACTAGAAAGAAATTATTTCCATGGAATTTTATTTTTGTGACTTTTCCAGAAACTCAAACCTTAAAAAAGCCTGCAGTAACTATGAACAGCAACACCTGATGAAATTTGGGATTTGCATGGCCATTGGAAAGCAAGCCACCATCAAAATCAGGGGACCACTTACAGATTGCAAAGATTTTCCATTGAGTCCTTTGAGATAATGTATTTCAAAAATCATGCCTTGTTTGAGCAATGGTGGCGTGAAGAATACAATTCACAGAGTAAAATATCAGAATCTTCTGTATTGCAAAGTAGGCAGCAACAGACATTTCTCAGCAGAAGTGTGTAAAAACGCAGTGATCCAAATTGTAATGGATATCTGTCTATGAGGTAATTCTACCATCTTGCAATTACATGCCTGAAGACATTAATAGCATAAAGCATATTTTAAAAGTAATTGGTAAACCTATTAATTTCCACATCTCCATGTTTTTGTCATTTACCATGAAATACTTAACTGTCTTTTGCATTGTTTCAAAAGACGTGCCCATATTTAAATAGAAACCTCCTTTCATTGTCCATGCTGCATGTTTCATTTTATCTGTATGAGAAATTTGAAACTAGGGAATTAATAATTATTTCACTTGGAAAGGTATGAAGCAAATTCCATTGCCTTTGTCTGATTAGAATCTTCCCTGCTGGTTTAATTAAAAATGGCCATGTGACAAGCAAAGAAAGCATCTCTCCTTTGGGGTGGAGGGGGGAGGAGGGAATGGTATTGTATTTTCTGGTAAACAGTGAATCCTGAAGCTCCAGAATTGTAAAATTTAAATGCTTAATGCAAATGAAAAATGCAGACTCAGGTCAGCTATAGACAAATGTCACTAGACTGGATGGAAAATGCACTGCAGGCAGAAAAGATGACATTTATCAGTCATCCATACATCAGTAACTAAAACAATTTTAGGGTTGTCTAGACAGGCATCTATTATTCCTTAAATTTAAAAGGTTTAGTAGAAAGACAACAGCAAATACTCTATTTATATTTAGGTGTTTTTCAGTTTGTTGTGGTTTTTTTTTGTTTCTTTTTTTCTACATGAAACAAGATAGGAAAAAATCATAGTTTTTAAAGTGAAAAGCACAAATTTGCTTTTCTTTCTCTTTGACTTTTTTTAATATTTTTTTGCTCTCTGGGTAAAGGAGATTTTCCTGGCATGTTCTGAAAGCAATTTAAGTGAATTATCAGAGTGTGCATGGAATGCTGGCTGTAATTATTACAGTACAGCCCTGTAATATTGAGCTTAATTACTGTGTACAGTGTTTGGCCTTTATGTTTTCTGCTTAGTTTACCCTGTATAGTTAACGTGAATTTAGTGAAATAATTATGCACCTTTTGAGGGATATGCTTTGGAAAATAAGATATTTATATTTTCAGGAGAGAAAAACTAGAATAGAGACAAATACTGAAGTAAATCATTCTGGTAGATGGATCCCTTCCCTCTGCTGCTTATGTAGACACACAGTTCTGCAAATAAATATTGATACACTTAATTCACTGAATCTGTGAATTAGGATCTGTGAACTGTCCCCTTAGCAGCCACGGGAAAACTTGCAAGCTTCAATTTCAACTAAATATTTTCACTACTGTTTTTTTCTTTTAATTTTTACTCCATATGGTAACAAGCATTTTTGCAAGAATGTGCACAAAATTGCCATTATTCTCTCTACCATGCAGAGCGTATACTGCAGTTTTTGGAACTAATTAAATTGTTAACAAAATTTTTCACACTGCTCCTTTAAGATTAATCTTTGGATATGCTATAGTTAAGCAGCAACAGTATAGCCCAGCCCATCTGCAGACTGTTCTCCATTAATACCTCTTCTGTTTTCAGATCTTGCTTTTCTTTCACCTCCTCTAGTAGGAGGAAACAGTGTCAGGTTGCATCTCCGGCAGCAGGGCTGGAGTGTTTGCTCGTCAAACCCTGAGCCTTACTGCCAGTGGTTTAGAGCTCTTCAAATGCAAGGAGAGTTCTAGATGTCCCAGGCAGAGCAGGGAAACTGAGTAGTGGAGCATCTTGGTAAAAATACAGAATAAGTTATTAAAAATACAGACGCTGCTTTCACAGTGGGCCTCAGAGTGTGCTGACTTTCGGAAGAAATTGATGCTTTTAATGGGCCACAATCAAACACAGACTGCTTGTAAAGAAGCAGCAAGAAAATAATTAAAAAGTGAATAATATAAAATAAAAATCAAGGGTTTCAGCTGTGAGCATGCCATCACATTCACCATCTTTCAGGAAAGGTGTGACAACTCCACACATTGAAAGGGTTGGGGGCTTGGTTTGGATTTGTTATGTTTTCTCCTGCCTACAGCTCTTCCAAAGTTCCTGCCTTCTGTGTCTGCTGGGAAGAGGTGATGTATTTGTATGACATCATGATTCTCATATTTTGTCATCTTGGGAATGTTGAGGTAAAGGTAAAGAAACTGAGGCACAGAGGGATTTTGGTAACCATGCCCTGGAATCACTCATGTCTAGCTGCATGAGCAATAGCAACATGTGAGTGTCTGGGAAGAACATTAAAGCAATAAAGTATATTACAGAAGCACAAATGAATATTGAAATAAAGTGGAGACATAGTAAGTTCCCATATCTTTAACCTGGCAGAGGTCATAGGACCTCATCATTTCATCAATGTGTCTAAAGGGCGGAATAAAGAGGATGGATCCAGGCTCTTCTTGGCAGTGCTGAGCAATAGGACAGGAGGCAATGGGCTGAAACTGAGGCAGTGGAAGTTCCACCTGGATATGAGAAAGAACTTCTTTTCTCTGCAGGTGACAAAGCATTGGAACAGGTTGCCCAGAGAGGTTGTAGAGTGTCCTTCACTGGAGATATTCAAGAATGACCTGGATACCAATTCTGTGCCATGTGCTCTAGGATGACCCCGCTTGAAGCAGGGAGGCTCAACCAGAAGAATCACTGTGGTCTCTTTCAATCTTACCCATTCTGTAATCCTGTGAAAATTCGAAGTGAATATAAAAATTTGGACTCCTTTTGATTATAAGCATATATAATTTTGGCAGCTTTATCTCTTGCTTAAATGAATGATTCTGCCAGTATTAGAGGGTGCTGTTCTCTGAGAGAGCAGCCTCACCTGATGAACAAACAGAAACAGCCAGCCTCTCAGCTTTGATCCCGAGAACAGAGCATGTGTTCTGGTTGAAAAGGGCCGCTGCACGGCTCGTTCCCGCTGGGAGCAGCGGGAGGCTGCGGCGGGGTCGGCTCTGCCGCGGCCGGGCCGCCCCCGCTGCCCCCGGGCCGCGCTCCCCGGGGCCGCTGCGCTGCCCGCCGCTGCCCACTAGGTGGAGCTGCAGCAATAGGATTCCCGTCCGCAGCCCAGGCGGCGTCAGCCCCGAGCCGCGCCGAGAGGCGACGTTCGGCTTAACAATTCAAATGTATTCCTGTTAATTTGTGTTTGATAAAGGTTCAGGAGTCTTTTGTTGTGTGTCTAGTTAGCCTGCGTGTTACACTCAGAGCGTTTGCAAATTTTCAGTTTGATTGTGAGTCTTACTGTGAATTTTTATGCGGCTGGGTACCTGCGCATATTTGTTTCCTATTTGTTTATCCATTTGTGTGTGTGTGTGTGTGTGTGTGTGTGTGTGTGTGTGTGTGTGTGTGTGTGTGTGTGTGTGCGCGCATCTGCGTTTGGTGGGTATATAAAAGGCAGGAAGAAAAATCCGTGCCTTCACCGTTGCTATTCTCATGAAGGAAGTGACAAAGCACAGAATGATGCCTGGTCTGTACACAATGCAAATACATTATTCAGAGCCAGGTGGGGATTAAGGATTTGACTGTCTTCTTTGTACAGATCAGTGGGTCTAGTGCTCAGTGCCCAAAATTGAGACAGGACAGTGTTTAGCGTTCAGAAGCCCTCTTTTTTTTCTCTCTATGTGTTCCTCTTGGCCAGTTTGCTAAAGTGGGAGCTCAACACCCTCATGCCAGTCTTTAGCATCTAGTTATCACATCCCCTTTTTAAAGGGTCCAGAGCCCCTATGGTAGATATCTCTTAATAATGAAAGGCTGAAAAAAATAAGGAAAATTCATATGTGGTGGATTGGTGGATGTACAAGTGTGCTTACCCTTAGGGTTGACAGCAGATTCAGGGCTACTGTTATTTGAATGGAACTGCCTGCAATTTGTTACTCAGGTTCCTGACCATACATCTCCTTTTAGATTTTGGCCATTTGTGGAAGGCAGGATACTTGAATTGGGCAGGCATGTCCTTTCCCTTCCCTCCTAGGAAAAGGATTGCAAAATTTTAATTCAGATGCAAGATCTTCTGGCACTATCTAAATGTTTGCTACCTCTGACTTTCTTGGCTGCAGTGAGCATCTGTAGGGATCTCAGGGCTCAGCAAATATCATTCACAGAATCACAGAATCACAGAAACACAGAGTCACAGAATGTGTTTAAGATTCGAAGGGAGAACAGTGGGTTATCTGGTCCAACCCCCTTGCTTCAGCAGGGTCATCGTGTTGCACATTGCATAGGATTGTGTCCAGACAGCCCTTGAATAACTCCAGTGAAGAAGACTCCACAATCTCTCTGGGCAGCCTGTTTATTGCACAGTCACCTACACAGTAAAGAAGTTCTTTCTCATATTCAGGTGACACTTGCTGCGCATCAGTTTCTGCCCATTGCCTCTCGTTCTCCATGCCCTTGACACCCTCCCTTCAGATACTTACATACATTGAGGAGGTCCCCTCTCAGCTGTTTATTCTCCGGGCTGAACAGGCCCAGTTCTCATCTTTGTAGCCCTCTGTTGGGCTCACTCAGGAAGCTCCATGTCCCTCTTGTACTGACAAGCCCAGACCTGGACACAGCACTCCAGATTGGCCTCATCAGGTCTCAGTAAAGGGGCAGGATCCCCTCACTCAACCTGCTGACAGTGCTGTTCCTAATGCTCCCAAGGTTTTCACTGGCTCCCTTTGCCACAAGAGCACATTGCTGGCTCATGGACAAATTTGTTGAAGTCGAAAATGTGAAAGGTCTGTGGAAGAAGTTTTGATATTCAACCTCCAGAATCTGCACTGCCTTCCTTTTTGTTGAGACATGTATTTCTGACTAAGTCCTCTTTAGTTTAGCCCTTCTGCAAAATTTGTTTATTCCTCTTTTGTTGCTGGGTCTACCACGAGACTGTTATCTGACATTCCCGACATGAGTCTGGGTGTTTTTTGAGATGTCATTGGGGAAGGTATTTAAATCTTGTGACTTGTTTTAAGAATCCTGGTCAGGTACCAGAAGTTCTTCTATGCTTTACGGTGTAGCATCAAGAACCAAGGGCTGATAAGCCAGCAGTACTTTTTATATGAGAGCAATGATAACGTGCATGCATGGTGAGGGGGTCTCCAGACTTCAGGGCAGCACAGTCTCACTCTGAGGCAGTTGGTCTGATTTCCATTGCATAAATTGTTTGGGTTACTTTAGACCTTGCAATGCCTTGCAAATGCAGAGATGGGGAGGGACACTGGGAAAAAAATTTGTTTGGCTGATGAAGTGGCTGATGCCTCTTTACACAGGTGGATTTTATGGTGAAATTAATCCCCTTCTTAATCAAATGTCTTCCTGCCTATATGTGATTGGTAAACCCAATGACATTATTTCGAAATACCTGCCTAAAATATGTCCGAGAGATGTGCCATCCCTCCAGCATTACTCAGCACTGCTCAAGAATGCAAGGGATTCTTTGTATGCTCTTTGAGTGGCAAACCTCAAACATTGACTTCTTAATTCGTAGGTCAGCACATAAGCACACCTGAGCAGCTTTAGCCTAAAAACACAGGGTTGTGTTTCTACTTGGGTGTTTCTCTTTTGATTTTTTACTGTGTCTGCATCTCTCCTTGCATGACAAAACAAGAGCTGGAATTTAACACTGATTTTTGTGCTCAAAGAATGAAGAGTTATCCTATCCAACCTCCTTGTTTCTTTCTCGCCTTTTTTTTTTTTAAACTTCAGGGAAAGTTGCTAAACTGCTGTAGTCAGACTAAAGTAGGAAGCACAGAAGGACTTCTGAAATGACATTCTATCAACAGGAGAGTGCCTGTCTCTCGTCTTTTCTTCTTTTACTTTAAACTATGCTGTAAGGTTAAGAAAAGGTAAGAGGGTTTTAGAGGCTTTTGCCTGCAGTATAATGGATGAAAGAACTGCAGAAAATGGGAGAAAAATTTCAGGAAATTTTTCTGAGCCCCAACAAAAATGACCAGTCATGAAGAAATCTGTGAATTGAGCCTCTTATAATGTAACTAAGTAAATTGCTAACAAGACTAAGGTAGGCTATGTGAGCAGCTCAGATGTGACTCTCCCTGGTACTTATTCACAATCCATGTTGATTTTGAATATTAGTTTAAAATAAAGAAGTAAGAGTGTTTCTTTATGCAAACATAATAAAGGGTGAAAAAATATGCATGAGGTGTACCTTATGGGGAGGCAATGGAGTAAGAATGACAGGATATTCCTACTGTGTGCAATGATGATGAACATAGTAGTAAGAGACTAGCTGTAACATAATTTTTCCTTTTTACCTTTTTCTTTCTTTCTTTCTTTCTTTCTTTCTTTCTTCTTTCTTTCTTTCTTTCTTTTTTCTTTCTTTCTTTCTTTCTTCTTTCTTTCTTTCTTTCTTTCTTTCTTTCTTTCTTTCTTTCTTTCTTTCTTTCTTTCTTTCTTTCTTTCTTTCTTTCTTTCTTTCTTTCTTTCTTTCTTTCTTTTCCTTCTTTCCTTCTTTTTCCTGTTTTCAGGCTGCTGTTTGAGCTACAAAGCCCTAGGAACACCATCTGTCCAATTAATGGTTGTTACAAGGTTTGCATTACCTAATGTAATTAAAATGGAACAATCTTTCAGACTGCCTTTCTTAAGACATAAGCCAAAGTAGAAACCCCTTGTGATGGTGGGAAGATGCCATTCCACCAGGAACAAGTGCTGCTCAGCAGCAGGAGGCTCCACACAGCAGTCGACCATCATTATAGCTATGCATTACAGCCATGCTTCTGGAATGGATGGGGGAAATCTCCTGCCAGGAAAAAGGTGCGTCTGGGAAAGAGCAAGCTACATATTATTTCACTTTAGGTCCTCTAAAAGCCAACCCGCTACTCTTTGAAGACTGTACCTGTATTTATGTAAGTGGTATAATACAGGGAGACCTGTAGGCAATTAGTCTACATTCATTGCATAATCAAAGCTGTTGAGGGCTTGCAAACTAGTAAAACATTTGTGAGGAAAGCCAGTATCTAAACATTTTAGGGTTATTTAATTCAATTTTGACTGGATCTGGTAACCTAAAGCAACAATTGGACACTGCTGCTGCAGCAGTTATAGTTATAAAGGCCAAAAACGGAGAGGTCCCCTCTTTCATGCTGATTATCCAAGTTAAGTAATCAAACCAGAAGTTTTAATTGGCATATCAGTTGGGAAAATCAAGTCAAGTCACTTCTGACATTTCAGGTTGCAAGCACTCATCGGAACATCTTTCATATGTTTGGTCTCAGAGAATTCCCAACATGCAGTGTCTGGTGTGGGTGGAATAGAGCAGAGGATAATGCATTCTGATATCATGAGACCATCAGAATCCACATTAGCTGAGATGCAGAACCCTTCCATAATTATCTGTACTTACAGAAGGATATTTTGATGGAAGAAATATAACATGCAGGCAAATACACAAGATGAAGTGAACTTGAAACAGTGGCATTTTCACACATTGCTTTCCCAGCTATAAGCAACCCTCTTGGTGCAAGATGTTATTCTGCCTACTGTGATTACTCACTGCACCCACTGGTGAGTAAACATGCACCCTTTATTTTTGGTACTAGAAGAAATGTAGGTATGCAGCCATGTTGTCTATTGAAAAATAACAAAAATATTATCTAGAAGGGAAATACATGAGTCTTTAATTTTTCTTCCGCTTGATAAAGTGTGAGGCTGTTGGGGTAATTTAAGTTCCACCCATGGTGTAAAACTGGGGCAGGGAAGGAGAGGTTCAGGCCAAACATGCTGGCATCGTTTAACATAGTGTCAATCTAGAAGGGAGGCTGTTGATCCTCTGATCATTGCTAGAATATAGTGTAATGGTTCCTTTGACACCTTTGTCTTTTATTTCATCAGTATGTAGTACATGACATTTTGTACTCGTGAAAGGTGCTGAACTGACAGGCCTTGAGACTGAAGTCTTCTCTTTGTACACATATCAGACGATACATAGACAAACACAGCATCCCCTCTCTGCCTCCCTCTCTGTCGTTCCCACACTTCAACCGCTCTCTCGCTGCAGCTCTCTCGCATGACCACCATTTGAAGTGAAAAGATCCTCCCATCTCTGCAGCTACTGCTTGCTGCTAATATTACCAGCAAGGCTGCTTGCCCTGAGTGAGTTCTGTGGCGTTTCTTTTTTTGTGATACAGAAATGTATTTCCATGAATTTAGATAATTCCAGCTCATTGCATGTGGGTCACAGACTGTCCATTAGTCTCTAATATCTTTAGGTTACCAGTGACCCGCACTAGACTTGATCTGGTAACCTATAGCACAGGTAAAATGCTCCATATCCTATTTTCACTCCTGCTCATATATGAATTGTTCAGTTTAAGGTTAATCATGCATACAAGAGAATTGTTTTTTCTCTGGAGTGCACAGTAGATCTGTGTTTTCCTCCTTTCAATCTGTTTGGAGCAGACAAAGGGGGTTATTATTGGGCAAAATAGAAATTACAGTTAAGAAATTTGTGTCTTTATTCACACAGCACAGAATTCCCACTGGGAATACTAGATCCACCATACAGATCAGAGAGAACACTTTTGCCTGCAGTATGGACTTCCAATGGTTTTACCATTCTTGCACTTAGAGGGAAGAAGAGTGCGGGGGAAGGAGTTATTGTCTCCTTTCAGTTTTTAATAATGTGACCTTATAGTGAAACAAAATATGAAACCATCCATATTCATAACCAACAGCTTGCAAAACTTAACTTCAAAGTGTATAGTTAGCTTCTAAAGTTGGCATTTTTCCAAAGCTATATTTTATGTTTGTCTATTGGCTACTTAAAAATAAAATATTGCAAGTTTGAGAAAAAAAAAGTTGCTGTCCTCAAATGAAAACCCACACATAATAAACCTATAACTTTCATGTAATTTGCATTTAGCAGCAGAATGTCTTAGTGTGGGATGGTGGTGGTGCAGGCACAAAGTTCAAAATTCCTGGAAAGCAGATTTCTAATGAAAATTTTGGGCAAGGTCTCCATGTTGCAAGTTACTTAGATTTTTTCCAAAGAATATTTCAAGGAGATATACTTATTGTAACTGATTAATAGTCATATTAACTATTGAACAAAACCAGTAATATAAAAGGAAAAATTATATACATTTGTGAGAAAGACTGAAAAGGAATGGGGTTTTTAAAACAATTTTTACCTCTAAAATTACATAGGATGAGTTTAATATTTTTTGGTAGTAGCATCACATTCCTATTCCACTGACTCATACAAGGAATCATATGAACATATACTTAAATTATTTTTGTCAGGACTGCCACTGCATTGAGGATGTGTTTAGTGATTAAGGGTAAAAAACTGCCCCCTACCATTTTTCACACTTGCATTTACTCATACTTTCAGACTTGTCTCGGCTAGATCAAGTAAATTTTCCCTGAAAGATTGAGAACATATACAGCCTTACTCAGTCACAGTCCAGAAGGAATTCAGTTATTTCAAGAAGTCTCATTACACCAGATCCTTCTATTGCCTCCTGTTATTTATCTTTCAGTACTATCACCTTTTACTACCCTTTCTTCTTCCTTAATTCAAATTAATAAAGTCCTGCAGTGAATGATTCTTCAGTTCCTTTGAAATTTCTTTTGAAAGAGTGAGAAGTCCTCAAAAATCACAATACTCATAAAATGGTTGAGGGAGAAAAAAATCCTTTATTCTTTCCTCTAGACTTCAGTGACACTATGAAGTTTCACATAATTTGCAGACTGCATCTCATAAAATACTGGCAAAATTTATTCAATTCAAATTAAATAGATGTAGCACAGAGTAATCTTTCTCTATTAAATATGTCACTTTTTGCAATTGTTTCTTAATATCTCGCACAGCTTCCATCTAAGATTAGCACTTTCTTTGCTGCCACAGTTTCACTAACCTACTGAATTATTCACTGAAGCATAACCTTCAGATATCAGGTTAGAAAGACCTTGATTATGGCAGGAAGTGAACTGTATAAACCATTTTTCTTTAAAAGAAAATTTCTCAGTATAGAAAAGTCTGAAATGAGATAAGTATTAAATGTGTGTAAAAATTAAGTTCATAACTGATAGGAATTTAGTCAGCTGTGACATTCCTGTATTTTGTTTATAATAATGTACAATAACATTCTAGATACCACTTAATAGTGTAAAGCCACGTGCATTTTCATGGTGCTTATCTAAAGTACAAACCAGGGTATCCATGTTGGTCTCAGCTGCAAAGTAGAGATGTGGAATCTCTCACACAGATTTAACATACTGGACAAAGGATATTTACATCCAATTCCTGATTTTGTCCCATTTCCTGAAAATTACTTTTAAGGATCTCTCAGCTCCTGAAACCAGAAATTGGTGACAGAGTGGAAAGCTTCACTACAAGAAACCACTGTTATAGACCAATAATTTGTGCCAATCCACTGTTGAAAGGTCATTTGAACACCTACCAAGGAGACAACAGCTTCAGGAAAGCTTCCTTTGCAAGGATTGAAATACAGACTCACCACTCACTTGTCTGCTTCTCATGACCTGTCCAATGGCACTCAGGAGCTGAAACATAATTGTGAAGTTTAACAGGCTTTTAGAGGTACTATGATAGCAAAATGTCAGGGCAAACAACATTCTACAAATTATTCTGCTAGTCAAGCGTACAAATTTTCATAATGACTTGACCTAGAATAGGAACAAAATGTGTTTTCCTAACGTGGGTGATAACTGCATAATTATGCAACTGATTCTGCTAATATTATTAGCCTTGTGTTACTTTCCCAGATGTCAGGGAAATGGCACAGAAGGAGAAAACAGGTGGCAAGTTTGTTGGATGTTGCATATTAGTGCAGTTCATAACAGAATTTTCTATGCAGATTCATTGACCGCAGTTTGAAGGACTGTAAGACAAACACGCTGCACAAGGATTTAAGGTTTTGGGTGGAGCGGGGGCTTGAACAAATTTTGTGCTGAGCTCTGAAATGTTCAGTTCCTAAGATGAGTTTAAACCTCTTGTTTCCTGATCTCTGTCTCTCTTTCTCCTAGTGATGTTTTTGGTTTGCAGGCTTTTCTAACATGTGAGGGTATTACTTTTGGGTAGCTAAATTTGTATTGAATGTTTATGGGAATTTGTAAGTCAGGTACCATTTTAAAAGAAATACAAGTAACGCAAAGGATACTATTGATTTAACAAACTTCTAAGAAAATACATATCTGTTGCTTTTCAAGGGCCCTTACACAATAAGAAGCATTTAAAAGCAGTGAGGGGAAGTCGTAGAAATTGGGCTGATACTGTGAATATAGAGATTATTTTATTCTTTATTTTTTAATATATATCATGCATACATACATCATAAGAACACATACAGTCATGTATCCTTGTAGATTTTATTTAATAATTCAAATATTTATTTATTCTGTGTTTATTAAAGAATTATGTCTTTGACAAAAAGATCTGCAGCTGTGACATTTGAATTGTTGACCAAAATACCATGCAAAAGAATTAAGTATCCTATATAGGAAAGAGGCTAAAATGTGTATTTAGGGAAATTGATCATTTTAAACTTAGAAATATATGTTGGAAGTCACTGTGGACATGACTTAGAGTATATTGTTCATTTCAGTCAACTGCTTCCAATGAAACTGCCTGGGAATTGCATTGAGAGGGCTTGCAATTCTTAAGTTCCTGCATTTTTACCTTTTAGTAAGGCTTGCTAGAAATCTTGTCCGCCTTAAAATAATTGGAAACAAAGTACAAAATCAGCACCAAAAGGACAGAAAAGATTGTGGCAGTGGTTCCTCCAATAAAATAGACAAAATTGACATTTTGTATGTGCCTGGACATTGCATGAGAATCTGAAACCCCAGTTAGAGGGAATGCTGTAAATTAAATTGATTTTTTGCTTTATTTTTTAGTTTTTCCAATTAATTGATCTGCCATCAAGCCAGCAAAAACATTCTGTAATCTGAGGCAAGCTACTTTTGTTTAAATTTTTACCGTCTCTCTTTTCATGGGAATGTTTTGAAAAAGTAGCTGGCTGTTAACATGTAGAAAATTTGCCTTTAGTGGAGTGATAGAACCCAAAATATGGCAAAAAACTATTGTCTTTGAAATGGCTTTATTAATTTCTGATTCTGCATCTGCATTTCTGCAGAATTCTTTAGAGTCAGAAACCACAGAAATAAAATCTCTGGTGAAAAATGGAAAAGTATTGTAAGCAATACTCAAGCAAGTATCAAAACTTGCTTTTCATGTTAGAACTTTATGTAATTGATGGACAAGCATGGACTTTGAAGTGTACACTTCCTTCAGATTTGTGGGCATTTGGAAGGTTAAAAGCAGACATATGGTACAGTGGTTGCCAATGGCAACCCCTGTGATTTGGGTTGGGATCGAACAACTGATCAACCCCACTTGTCCCCACTTGGTAACTCCCAAAGCTAGCCATGCAGGTTGTTTTGGGAGATGACATTTTACATGTGTGTCTAGTTGTCTCTTCTGTCTGTATTTATCTAAACATTTCTATTTATTCCATCACCACATTACACAAGTGTGAATGAATCTTGGATGACAACTTGGCAGTAAGGAATGGAGAGGGATAGTGTCTTCCTCATTTAACAACTAGTGAACTAAGATTTTAAGACTTACAGAAAGTTTCAAAGAAAATAGAGTTCACTGCTGGATATTGCTGCTGAAGTGTCTGAGGCTTTATCTGCTTTTCCCTTTTTTCTTGTGTCCTTGCAGAAACATGCCTGAGTCTTCTGTGCCAGCAACTCCTTTGGATTGCTACCAGGGATGATATGTTCATTCTTGGAAACAGCTTTGAGTTTCCTAGCTTTTATTATAACAGTTTGGGGTTTTTTTGTTTTTTTTTTTTTGTATGATGGCATTCAGATTTTTAGGCATATGTGTGTGCCTGTATGTGCATATTTGTTATTCTTGGAATCATTAAGTATTCACTGTCATCACATATTCATACACAGACATTTTTTGTGATAAATTGCATATACTATTTGGTGATACCAAGCTACTTCAGGATCTAGTTGTAGCTACACTGTGGAAGTGGAAGCTGTTAAAAAAAAAAAAAAAATCTGTTTCTTTTCTCCTTAAACAGCTCATAGATACATTCTCCAGTCACAATGGGATTGGTGAAGGACTTGTGAAGCCATGCCCCAAGGCAGGCAAACTGCACCTAGGGAGATCTAAAATATTATCTAGATAACATGAAATGAAAATGTTTTTCAGATATTGCTGAGCAGCTTGGATAAAATAAAAAGAAACCTCTGACCCATACTTTGTGTCCACACTTAGTCCAGTCTTGGACCTAACCTCTATAGTGACCCCTTTCCCTCCTGCACACACTGCCTTTCCAAAGCTTGACTCTGTTGCTATGCTGTGCATTAGAGGAGAAGAAGCAAATATGAGGCAAATGTATACAAGTCTGCTGCTGGTAGCTTTCAAATCTTCTATCACAATCTGCAGGAGACAAGGCACAGTCATTGCTAGACTCTCTGAAATGGGTGCTGTTGTTCTGATTGAGATATTTATCCAGCACAACTTCAATCATTTCCTTTTGATGGCTCATGCTTTCTGAAGTACATCCCTGAAAATGCATAGTTAAGCTTGTTGGACAATCACATGCACAAGTGATTTTTAGAAGTAATGAGGAATATAGGAAAATAGTTATAAATACAATTTACTGTCATGTGTCATAGACCTCCTCTCCTTAGTCCCCAGAGGTCTGTTCAGTATAAGAATGATAAAACAGCTGAACAGAGGTAGGGTCTTGCTGCCTTCTTCAAAGTCCTGCATCACCTGTTGTGGCTAAGGGGTTTCTGGTGGGGATCTCTTAATGGTGAAATTGTTCAGGGCCAGTTAGTGATAACTACATGAATAGTCAGAGATTTTCACAAACACATGTGGATGTTTCTAATGTAAAATGATGTATTATCATTCTGAATGTAGCTTGAGGGGCTCAGTAAGGGCCACAACAGGTTTCATAGCCCTATGTACACCCAAATGACACCCTTTAAGAGAAGCAGTCTCTCCCTTCTCCTAAACAGAGGAAGGTGTGAAGTGAACCCTGGTGTGAGCTGCTACCAGCATCCATCTCCTGCTTCCTCCCACCCTGCACTATCATGACTAATATACCTGCACTGCCATTAAGTTCTCCTGTTAACAAGCCAAGAAGACCCAACTTCAGATCAGGAAGCCACTGTAAATATATTTTACTGAGTTGTGCTGGAAAAAAAACCCAAAACTGGATAAACTGTCTCCCAGACACATGAAATGGAGATGATCATGAGAGAATGGTGAAAGGAAAAGGTCATAAGGAACATTGTGAAGAGCATAAAAAAATAAAATAAAAAATTCAGAATAATAAAGGTGTATTTAAAGATTGCAAGAAAAGGGAACTGATGGAGGTAGATTCAATATTTGCAAATGTGAGTGAAAAATTAATTTGGAAGGAAATTACACCAAAGGGGCTACAGAAAGGAAGCTAGTAGGAAAGGAGGAAGGAGGGGGTGAGCAGGAGAAATGGCTGAGGTAAGAACAAAAGAAAGAACAAAGAAGAGAACAAAACCCATCTTACTCTGCAGTTATTGTATTTTGGCGATAAATATTTGCAGGTGGTTACAGTAGTTACTTCCCCACTTCTCCTCCCCTTTTTCCTTTCAGAACCAGCTCACAAATCAGTAAAATATCCAAAACAGATGAAACTCTGAAAAAAAGTGAGTTCTGCGCCTAAAAGCAAAGCAGTCACTCCACAACATCCACATCACTGTAATGATGTTTTCCTCTTTCTCAGTGCTGGGAGGCACATGGAACTGACCCGTCCTCATATTACACTAAACTTGAAGCAGCCTCTCTCTTTTACAAACAAACAAAGAGTACAAGTTTTTCTTTGAGCTCATTCACAGATCCTGGGCTTGTTGCTGTTTGTGCATTCATGTTTTCAGCTGCGCTTGGCAGTTGTTAGCATTTGTGCATTTACTTTTTTTGTGCATACTATTAGTAACATACAAATGTAAAATGTTTCTGGGAACTTGCCCCATTTCAGTCATTGGCACAATTCTGTGCCCACAGGGTGGTCCAGCTTTCCTCCTTCTCTCTCTGCTGGGGACCATGGTGCTGTGAATATCTTTCTTTTTTTTAAGCTGTGCATGTTTGGAAGGAAATCAGAAAAGGTTTGCAAGTGCATCTCTTGCATATTTCTATCATTTCTCTGATAATCTGTGCTCGTGGTTGTGCTGCATTTTGTGCATGGCGGCGGCAGTTTCACCTGCCCACTTTTATGTGTCATTAGTTGTCACCGTGCCACCGTGGCTGCGTAGACAAGTCTTCACCGAGAGCAGCTTCGGCGTCGTGTCTGGGCCTTGTAAATCCTGGCAGCAGTGCTATGAACACTGCAAAGGCTTTGTGACAAAATAGAAAAATGACAATTAATGATGGCTGAATTCGGGAGACGGAGCAGGAACACGCTTTGGTTGTGTGAAAGATGCATTTAGGGGCTTTCAAGCACCAGACAACACTTTACATTTCAAGCTACAGTTTTAAAGCCTGATAGAGAAACCCCTTCGTCCTGCAGAGCTCAAAGCCTGCATTAGTATCTGCCATTTGCAGAGCCTCCCTACTTTGTCAGGGGCTAATTTTCTTCTGGTGGGAACATCACTGGATGATTGAGGCATTATCACTTTGAAAAGAACCTTAATCGTGTGATCAGTCTATAAACTAGATTTTGCTCAGTGTGAGCTGGGGCGCCGGGCCTGGACCCCTTGGCTTCGGGGGAACCACTCACTTCAGTAAGGTTTTACGTGGTCTGGACTTTGGGTTTAAGAATAAATGCTTTATTTCCTGCCAAATATACAATAAGAGTTAATCTTAGTAAATTATTCTGAGCTTTGCAAATGCTAAAAATACGTGTTCATTTAGGGTGCAGGAGTTTTGTTTACAATGGGCATTAAACAGAGGGAATGTCAGTGTAAGAAGAGGTGGACTTAATGGGTTAAAAACTGTGTAAATGTTACTCTAGTTAAATTACAGCTTGTTGTTCAGATGAATACTCTCCACTTCTCATATAGCTTTAAATTATGGACAAATGCTTGCAATTGTGAACTACCTACATTGTGGCTGCCTGTTCCCAGGCTTCATCAACCCTAGCTGTCCAATGGGATTACTGTAAGCTTTCACGGCAGTCTGCCAGCCACTGATCAGAAATTCATATCCCTGGATGTTAGATTGCTCTCTTTATTCCATCCTTGTGATGGCTGTGATTGCTGTCATGGTGTTAGGTTAGAAATTAGCATTTTGTGGCCCAAATTTTGCCATCCAGAACATAATCAGAAAAAAGAGGGGGGGGGGGGGAGGATGGAAATCAAAGAATAGTAATTTCATCTGTCAAAGAAGGGAAATGCAGTGTTACCATGATACAGATGTCTACGAAACTTAGGTCAGGAAATGTTGTGGTATTTATGGTCCTATTTGGTGAATGCTTAGGCAGGTGGTGTTTTTTTGTTACTGCAGACCACTGTTCATAGATTAATGCTTTACCTCTGATAAAACAACAAAAAAGGAATAAATAAATAAAAATCCATCAGTGAAACTATAGGTGGGCTTCAGAAACTCTTAAATTAAAAAAAACCAAGGGTCTCTAGCAGATACTTTCAAGGACATGCTGAATTAATCACAAGAGGCTGGTTAGCAGGAGGTCAGAGAAAGACTTCTTAGCATCATTTTGGGTCATATGTCTAGAGGCGATGGCAGTACGTATGTGCTGTATTGTAATATCCCCTTCCTGGTTCTCTTGTCTCAGTCAGAAAAGGCTGAACACATATTGCATAGGGCTCTTGAAAGGAAAGAGACACTGGCAAAAATCAGTAGTTGGGAGGTTTTTTCCTGTTCTTTAAAACTGAGTCATGTCCGACTGGCTGATTTAAATGTGCCATTGTTTTTTATCAGATTTGTACTATATTCAGCATATTGTATCCCTTGCATTTTGTTTTCTAAATGTGTTATATCTAGTGATACAAAGGTGGCGATTGAACAGCCCAGTGGTAGTCACTGATAGATTTAATGAACATTTATTATTGCTCTAAATAAAGATTTCTGTATTAATCTGTTTCAAAACAATTCATCAGGGGTTATTACAGAAAATTATGGAAAACAACTGTTTAAAATTTAGTGCAGAGATATGGTTAGGTCCTTAAAGGTAGCTTGTTATCCTTTTTAGGCAACTCACAGACATGCTAATTTTTTCTGTCATTAGCATTGAACGAGCTGGAAGGATTCTGACATGCGAGGTGCACAGATTCTGTTAGGAGCCTTGATTTTTATCCACCCAAGCTTATCCGTCGTCTTTAATCATGCAAAAAGCAGGATTACTTAATCATTTCATTTTATTGAAATGAAAAAGAAAGATTTACATTAAAATGATGACATGCAAGAAAAAAATAAATTGAAAATGATTATGAAGAAAATGTAAGATAGAGACTAAAGCTCCATTGGTTCTGTGATGCTCATTTAAAGCAATGATCTAGTAAAGCCAAAGTATGAAAGTAATGATAATGTTAGCAGTGGAAGTATAAGCATCTCTGCATTTTTACGTGCATTCTGACATGAGGTGTGTAGTTGATTAGAGCAGATAACTAAGGAAGACACATTTTTTCACCTTAGCTCTATTTATTCCTTGCATTAAGTTGCATCTTTGTCTGAATTAAGTGCATTTTAACACACAAATGTTAAGAGGCAAAATGTACTAGCATTTTCACAAGCAATTCAGTATGCATGTGCCTGCCTGTTAATCTTTCTATATAGGATAGACAAAAAATTATACTGATTTTGAGAGTATCTATAAAAATAATTGATTTAGTGCAAGTGTGAATTTTATATTGAAGAAAAAATTTAAAAATTATTCATGAATGCCTTCTGTAGCTTATGGATCTTAGGCATTGCATTTTATTCCTCACCTGTTCTAGGTTTAATTTAATGCATTCTTTTTTTTGTTTGTTCTCTTTACACATTTTTGAATATTCTTTTAAAATAATTTTTTTCTGATACAAAATTTATGTCTAGTCATATCAGAAATTAGGTAGTAAAAGAGGTGGAGAAAAATATACTTGCAAACTTTTGATGCCGCAAAACATTTGTTTAGGAAACACATTACAGTTTCCAAAAGAAAGTTTGTTAAAGGAGAAAACAAGGACATATTTTTATATGTGACTATATATAAGTGGGGTATTTCATCAAAGAAAATTTATTAAAAGCACCACACTTTTAGTTTTCGGTCTGATATTTACATAAAATGGTGCATTAAACAAGTAATTACATTACAAATCAATGTTTAGCAATTAGATCATTAATAATTCATTCTACTGTACTAAGTAGAGTGAATTTAAGGTTGAATACTCAAGTATCAAATACTTTAAGGTACATAAACATTTAATGAAATCTGAAAAATATCCAAATTTTTTCTTTAATACATAACATTTCTAACTCTTGAATATTCATTTTATTTACGATGTAAAAAAGAGAAAACAAAGTTCAGGTTTTTTTCACCAGTGTGAGAATCATGTATTGTTATTAGAGTTGAAAGTGCAGAAATAAGAAAAAGAACAGGAAAGATAAAAATAGGTATGTAGAAATCTATTTCTCTTCAGCTATTCCCTTTCTGACATTAGCTCTGGACACTGCTTGGCTGTGAGAGCTGACTGTTTGGAGACGCAGCCTTCTAGCAGGAGCGAAATGGTTAAAAATTCCAAGGGGTATATTGGAAAATATATGGAATATATGAGGAAAATATTAGGAATCCCTAACTGCAAGAACAAGGCTTGTTTTATGTTGTTTCTGAGTTCTGAAAGGATGCAATTATGATTACAGGAAAAAATTGTGTCTATAAGGAATTTAACCTTTATATAGATTCCTTCTGTTTGTATAAATACTCTCTTTGCTACCATGGACATTTTAAGTGTTTGAGATTTAAAATACCTGCATAGAGGTGAAAAAAACAACCAACCAAACCACAAAAAAACCCAAAAAACCAGAGCCCCCCTGCCTCAAAACAAACTAACTAACTAACTAACTAGCTAACTAACTAACTAACAAACAAACTAACTAACTTGCTAAGCAAAACTAAAACAAAACCGCTTTCATTTTTTAAAATATATTCTATTTTTGCTCTTCCTGAGTGCATCCATTTGTCTTAAAATTTCACAAATCTTCAAAATTGAACTGAGTGCATCCATTTGTCTTAAAATTTCACAAATCTTCAAAACTGAACTGGACTCTTAGTGATATATTTTAATGTAGGAGAAATGTCAGCATTCTGGACAGCAACTCTGAACATTTTTGGGCACAAGAACAATGGATTTGTACATTTTCTTCTAGTAATAGGAGATAATATAAGAGATTTTATACAATATACGGCTACTTCCCCGTAGTGAAGAATTAAAGTCAACTTATTTTATACATGCAGACTGAGTAATACACTGAGGATAAAAAAGAGCCTTTGAACAATAAATTTTCTCCCAAACTAAGTAATCTTTCTATATTGCTGTAAATTAACCTAGACAGTACTTATACTATATAGTTTATATAACCGGTATTATCTTCCTGATTGATTCATGCGACTTTCCTTAGTAAAGCCAAATAAATTTTTCTCACTTTTTCTTTTAAAGAAGTGGAAATAATTTTCTTTCTCTCTCTTTATTTTTTTTTCCAAGCTGACAAAGGTTATTCTTATGGCATGATTCTTCTTTAGATGTAGAATTAGTGGGTTTTTGATCGTTGTCCTGAAAACAAAATTATTTACTGAAAAGAATTAGGTCTGATCTTATGCTGACTTATTTGCATGCTTCTAAAGCTGTGTCCTTAAAAGACCTGCAGATGTATGTTTACAATCTGAGTATTTGCTTATTCACTTGCAAATGTTAACCAGTATTTTGCTATTTTGTATTCTATCAGAAAACCTACATTTAACAAATAAATTGGATTTTGCAATATTGGCCATGCTTTGACCTGAAGAATCTTCCTTTTTTTTCTTTTTGTGGATGGATTTTGTATTTGAAATTGATTTTCTTAGTATTTTTTTGAAACTTAATTTTATCGATACTGGAAGTCTTTTAAGTGTTCATTGATTCCAGATAAATTATAGTAACAGTACAGAAGGCAGATGCCTATTATTTGTTACATGAAAGAACATGAAAATCTCATTCGGTTTTAAGAATTAATGAAATCATAGTAGTCAAAACGAGCAAAGATGAGTGATAAAAAAACTGGACCTGATTTTAGTCACTATGACCTTTAAGCAATAGGTGGCAGTGTTACCTAAATCCTCCTGGCTTTGTATTGGAAAAGAATGGGAGTACTTAGGAAGGCACAGGACATTTGTTTTACTTGTACATAATTGCAGATTTGTGCAAACAAATTTCACATCATTAAGGATGTTTTCTAAAAGTTCTCCTAAAAAATTAAATTCGGTACCCACTGTCCCCTAAAAGACCCACATTTTTGTGTTTTCTGATTTATTAGTTATAACATGATATTGAAATCTAATATATTCTTGTCTGAGAAACAAAAACATTTTTCCTACTACGAGCTGTATTTGAAAATGTGATTCATCTTAACTTCATTACATATTTATAGTAACAAACCCCCAGCACACTTTTAGAAAATACATTACAGAATATACTTTCCTGGATTATAACAAATTTATAAATTTAGGACCTAATTAATAAAGCTTATAACACATAGTGCTTCTTTAGAGATTACAGGATAAAACTTTATGAATTCTTTTCGTATGTATAGCACAGTACCACAGAATAGACCTGCACCAATATACAAATACTGCTTCCCTCTTTACGTACAAGTAGACAGTGATTTCCACACCTGAAAAGCATGCAAAAACAAAACAAAAAAAAAAAAAAAAAAGAAAAGAAGGCATTGCTCATGAAAACTGATGCCTTAATACAAATTTCTAAACTGAGAATGGCAATATACAGATATTCACTGAAATATAAAATGTTTCACAAAATGCAACATCGCACATTACAATCAAAACCAATTCATTTAAGCCATTTTGGTCTTCTGAGTGTTACTTATGTATATCTCATCATATAATAATTAAAATACATACTGACCAATGCAGCAGCCATATTCCATACCATGTGTTCTACCTCTAGGATACAGCTTTGATACAGTAGCAGTTCCAAGGGATGTGTTCATCAGTGTGTGATAGAAACACTAGGCAGTACTTTTTTGCAGTTTGAAAGCGGGGTGAGGGGGAGAGGACTTGTACAGTATGCAGTCTTAGTTTGATAATTACACCTTATCTATTTACTATGGTATATTTATCAAATTTTAGTTTTAGAATAGGATGTTGCTTGTAAGAAGGAGAATAAATGATAATCATGCTAGAGAAAGAAGATAGTGATGGATAGAAGCAATGATGAAATGTGTCTGATAGGGCAGTTTTCTTCTGTACCACCATTTCGTTGCTGCTCTGGGATTACAGCAAAATGGTGGCTACTTATATTTTATGGAAAATGTAAATTTTATGGTAACCTTTCTATAGACTCCAAATTGCTTCTCCCCTCCATCCTATTATACTGTTTTGTTAGAATGAGTGCATGGTTTGCCTTCTGAATCTTATAGCACTACAGAAAAGGAAAACCTCAGTGTCAAAATTCTGCATCAGCAAAAAAGGCTTCACTTACATGTGATTAAACCAAAGCATAATCAAAGGGGAAGATCAAGTTTTCTTACATCTACAGATAAGAAACTAAATGGCCAGAGGTAAATAAGATTTGGAGTGTATTCTTGCTTTGCACAGCACAGAGCTGCTGTAGCTGAGGCAAATGTTTGTGACTCCTTCTCGGTTTTTGGGGTGAAATTTAGTCTGCACTGTCAAAAAATGCTACTAAGTAGCAGACCTTAAGCAGGAGAAAATAGATAAAGTCCTAAGGCTTTGCGCTTTAGACTCAGTGTTTTTCTGTTCCAAATAGTTGACATGGCATGGAGTGACTAAACTGTCTTGTAAAAGATCCCCTTATCTACTGTCTTGGGCAGGGTAAGGTGCTGAAACTGTACCTTACTGAAACAACTTTTGGGTTTTGTCACTTTCCAGAAGAATGTTACTTGTGAGAATATGAATTTGTCTAATTCGTAGAAATGAAAATAATTAGAAAGCATGGCTCTAAATAGGATTTCTTGTTATCTACGTGTGGTAAAATACAAAGAATGAAGGAAAACAAAAAGCAAAGGGAAGTGAGCAGAGCCAAATTAGGAAAACAAAGTGAAAAGAGTTATGAGGACTTAAATTCTGAAGGAAAGAAAACTTACAGAATATTTTAATTCTGAAATTACTCTGTTATAGTTAAAGCATTTAAAATATGGGGCATTTGTAAGATACAATTTTATCTCTCTCCAGACAAATATTAAAAATTAAATGTATATAGTATTATCTAAAATTTCCTTGATGTATTTTATGATGCTCTTGTTGTAAGCTAGCTCAGCTCTGAAGTTATGAGACTTTAAATACTGGAAAAATAATCAAATATTTTTAAAAATCAATTCCAGAGACTTGTTGCACTGTTTACCAGGTGGATATAAGTGAAGTGATAAAGTATTGAATTTAAAGCATGTCTTAAGAGGGTACATGCACCGATGGTACGTATTTTTAAGGGAGCTGGTTGTTCTGCTTGCACAGCAACCTTTCTTCCTTTGAAATTCTTTACAAAGTATTGAATTTGGCCTTGTGAGGGCTGTGTACACGCATATCCATAATGAAAATGCACCCTATCTCTGGACATGCTGGTCACCTACAAGCAGAAGGGGTGAATGGTTATTGAAGTTCATTTGGATGTGCACCAACCTTTTGGAAAGCAGCACCTTTCCTGTGTCCAGCTGCAGGATATGCTACCCCTGTTGGCATATCCTGCAGCTGGACACAGAAAAAGTGCTAATTCTCCTGTGCACCTCCACCTTCCACCTTGCCCTCCACATGTTTTACACATGTGAAATGCTCGGGGTGAATGGGGACTCACAACATGAGGCAAACACAGCCTTGCTCTGGATCATTGCTGAGGAGCACTTAAATTTAAACCTCAATATGTTTCTTTAAATTATTTTGCGCTGAAATGCACAAACATATTTGAATAGAGATTTAAAATGTAAAAATGGCAAGTATATAAATCTTTTTATGATACACTCATAAGCTTTTTTTGTTGCAACATGGATATTTGTTACTGCAGTTTCTTCAAAATAACTTGAAAACTGGCAGCATTGCTAGGGAGGATCAGGTTAGGAAATCACTCTATTTTATACCTAACAAAAAAAGTACTGATCTCAAACTACATGATTTTACTTGAAGTTGGATTGATTTTTTTCCTTTGTAATTTGTTATTTTAGCTGTGTATTTACAGGCTAAGGTTAGAGTACTTTGAAGTTCTATACTAAATGAAATAACCTAAAAATACATTTTTTATGTTACATATTTAAACAGAATTGATGTGCATCATACATTGATTTTAATAAAAAACCCATAAACCTAACCCCACTTGTATCAATGTCTTAATCTTTCAGCATTATTAATCACACTCTAAAACATATTTTTACATGCTAAATAGTCTATTTAAAACTGCTAAATAATAACATCCATATTTGTGTAATGTACTACAAATATTTCTTGCTCATAGAGGAGTTCAGTAGCCATTTGTTTTTGAAGTTCTCTGCACTATAAAGAAATACAACTTTTGGTTCTTAAAAATAAAGGATGAATATATGATGACCACAAGTTTTAGTTCTGAAATATGAATAATCCTACAAAATCACAGTTGTGCAGATTAACATTGCTTTGGTCCAAGTCTGTCAGAGTTGTGATGTGATTTCTGTTTCCACTATAAATACAACTGAAATCATCTGTGGGAGAAGAGGCAATTAAAAAATAATTAAATGCAAGGGTTGATGGCATGTTGCTAAATTTGTGAGTAATTGTAGGACTTTAAATATAAAGAGAAAATATTTTAAAATCTCAATGAAGTGTAAAGTGTTCATATATTGTAACAATATTTTAAAAAATTGTTCTAATGTTTTCACATGTAATGATGCTAAAACAAAATCTGTTGATTATGTTATCTTTTTGTCAAGATGTATGATAGTCATAAATGTACAGGAATGATTCAGAGGGTTTACATTTTCTAATTTCAATCACACAATCAATTAACATGTTTTCCAAATTTTACTGCAGACATTGAAAAGTTTTGTCCTATCCAAAAAAGCCCAACACCAAGGGAACATTCTAATTTTTTTCTTTGAACAGGTATGACTGGCTAGTCAGTATGGGATAGCACATTTTATGCCTGCAAACCTGCTGTTAGTCTTGACTGTTAGTTTATTTTTCATTATGTTGAAAAAAATTGTAAAATATTATTAAACCTCACAAAGAAATTTCTGTTGCCTCAATCACTTATCTTTAATAAACACAATGCTTTATATAATGTCTTCCAAAACAAGGAGTTCAAAAGGATGTTAATTTTGATTCTGAATTTTCAGAAATTATAATATTTTGGTATAATTGTGAGGTATCTATGTAAGAGTATTTTGGCTCTTCTGCTTTGCTTTAGTGTTACAAATTATTTATTTTAAAAATTGCAATTTAAGTTCTTGGTATGAAGCATTTTTTAGTATAATTTTTTTTGTTGGTTAAGGAATAAAGTTTTACTAGATAACTCAACTCAGACCGACAAATTTAATTTCAATTTAAAGGAAAAAAACCCACAAAAGACAAACCAAACATTTTTCCTTTCTTTTTTTTTTTTTTTTAAACTTCTGATGCTGGCAAAGATAAAAGCGGTGCAATTACATCTCAGCAGCCAGAATGCTGAATTTCATTAGATTTGTCAATCAGAAACCTCAATTTACTTGCCCAGTTTCATAAAATTTAGAGCAGGGAACAGAATGGTAACCTAGTCTTCTCTCTGCATGGTTGCAAAATTATTTCCAGCCTGTTTATTTATTTATTTGGTAGTGTTTTGGTCAGTTATTTTAAAATTGGCTAGCAGTGGTCTACTCTCTGCTCTCCAGGGAGATTTTTCTATTGGTTAACTCACAGTCAGGTTTTTCTTTTTCCCCTACTGATATATTCCCTTTATTAATTTCCTCCCATTACTCCTAGTTATACCTCCTTTTACTATGCTAAATAATTCCTTTTATGCTAAATAATTCCTTTTTTCCATTTTTGAGTTATCACTCTGTAACATTGCTGTTCTCCTTTTTTTATGGAAACTGTTTCAAATTGGCAAGGTCTAAAATATGCTGAGTTCAATCTGCTATAAAGGACTTTATTGACAATTACTATGACTTAAACACAGTCCTGCTTTAATAAGCTCAGCTAAAACTGAAGTTTGAATAATTTTTGTTAACTGAAGCAAGAAATCTATTAAAAGGAGCCCTCTATTTTGAACTGTTTTGTAGTGATGTAATGGGGCCAAATGATTAAACATAGCTTAGATAGCCAAAATCCTCTGGGTCAAATTACCCTGTCTGCTGAGAAGCACAACAGGCTAGAAAGAAACACAGATGCCGGACAAATGTTTCTGGTAAGAGGAAGAAAACTATTACAAGCCTGTCCCCTTTTTCCAGGGTTGAAGCTAATTTCACTCTGCTCTCCTTCCCTCTCTGCATTTTCCTGAAGGCTGGAGACTGCCTAGTGCTGAAACCTCTGGATACCCTCTCCCAAAACACTGCTTTCTCCTCCTGTCTGAGGGAACTGGGGCTCGGTGCTGCAGATTTGGCCTCACACGGATCCTAGCTGGAGGAGAGCTGGATGGGTTCATTAACTGCATGTGCCTGCAAAGCAGAACATCCTCAAGCCCAGGGTCCTGCAAATGACTGAGCCATTGAGGAGGAAACATGCTTCACAGTGAGTAGCATCTGCAGACAACTTTTCTGACAGGTTTGATCAAACTTCATGCCTCGAACAGCCCAGCTAGGGACAGGGACAGCAGTTCTAGGCCAGCAGCCACTGCAAAGGGGGATGACAAGGTAGGGTGAAGGTAAAAAACTCCTGCATTTTCAAACAAGGTAACAGGCTGCCCAGTAAACCGCGTGGCATGTTGAGAAAACTTGGATAGTAATAGATAAACATAGATAAAACACGTCTAGTTTCCTAAACTCTCTTCTCTCTCTGCTTCCTTTCCCTGGAGAGACCCCTAAATTTAGTTAGAGACTTTTACACCAGCAGGCTGACAAGGATGGAAAACCACTGCAGTAATGCTGTGCTGATGCATGCTACCACCATGGTTACAGCAGGAAGGCTTCTGCTCTTTGACACCGTGCATACGACAGCAGTAACTCTCCATTTGCATCAGGGCTGCTTTTGCAAAACAGCAAGTGCATTCCACCCTGGCTGCTGTAAGGAGAAGCTGAGGGCTCATTCCCTTTGACAAGCCAGATATGTTTTAAGACAACCTGTGTATGCTTAAATGGACATTTGGGGTTTTTCCCTTTGGCTAGTTATCTTTGCAAAACTTTGGTTTCTGCATCCGAAAGGACAGGGCCCTCAAATGTATGCTGTTTATTTATATTATTCTATTTAATTCTCTAAACTGCTGTGAATTTTTACAAAGCCTTCAGTGTCATAGCAATGGCTGTGTTTAATACATTATGTTTCCTGATTATTGTATTAGTTCTGATAAAAAGTAAGTTTTCTAAGATTCATCTTATTTTGCTGTTTAAATCTGCTTTTGGAATATTTTTTCTTGTCTTGCAACATGATCTCTTGCTGAGTACACCTGAAAATTGACAGAATTTAATGTAGGCAAAAATCCTACAAGTACTGGAAAATTGTTACACAAAATAATTTCATTTCCTTTATATCTTGAAATAATTTGTTTTAAACTATTCTGCAATCCCTTGGAGCATGCAAAAGTGCTCCTTGTAAACAGGTCCCTCTGCTCTTGTTCTTTAGACTGCAGTGAGGCTGCTGAAAGATTTGAGTGATGGTGCAATGCTTTAAATTAAATATAGATTTGGGGTTCTGAGCCTGCTGAGTTGAGTGCTGTAAACACTGGAGGACCAATCAAAACAAACATAAGTGACACAAGTGATCTTCATTGAATCATTTGGCATTTCTCTTGACTTGTTTAGAGACAAATGCTTTTGTTTCCTTTGGTGCAATTTTGTTTCTAGATCCGCTCCGAATTTTCATTTACAGAGAGCACATCACAAGATAAATGGTGTGCTTTTACCTTGAGCAGCTAGTTAAAAATGTAAAGCATGAAGCAAGGGAGCTGTGGCACTTGGAGACTCTGTATTCCATCTGTGATCAACTGTGCTTTCTGTTTTACAGTATCCTTGCTCCATCATGTGCTGTTTATGAGTAAAATTTCCAACTTGAAATTGCTGTGGCTGAGAAGAAAGAAGCATGAATGTGCACATGTGTGTGTGTGTGTGTATTCATTAACATTTAGGGTAGCAGGTGTTGAGAGCTCTTTTTCCTTGGTATGAATACATTTTGCATCAGTGGAAAGCACTGAGACATCTTATGCTGCATTCTTTTGTGAGCAGCAGCTTAAGATTCTTTTTATTGCTTCACTAGAAGAGGACCAAGCCAAGGCCCTTCTCCAGTGCTAATAGCTCCAGAATATTGCTCAGCTAAGTGGTGAAGAGAGCTTATGTGCTGAAAGTATTTCAGGAAAAGTATTTACCAGAGAAAAACAGAAACAAAGAAACCCCCCAAATTTAAAAAAAATTTAATTGCTCCTGAAACAGGGATAAGAGGGTCAAAATGTCATCTTACAACTTTATTTTTGGGTGCAGACACTCATTGGAAAGGTTGGACTTGAGTTGGAAGACTAAATGATTGTGTGAATATATGTTTTTTTCACTTCTATCATTAAAGAGCTAGGAGGCATAGCAGAGAAGCCCATGGAAGGGTATTAATTTATTGTTTTTTCCTTCTTGCTCTGTGCAAGAGATTGATCTGTCCAGTGGTGTTGATCTGGTCCTTTCAGAGGCCTTTTGCATAAGCAGTGGTCATATTCACTATTAAAAATGTGACTAACTATGGAGAATTTCCTTTTTTAGCTGCTGCAGAAAAATATGCTCCTTTGTCATAAAGGGAGACTATGGAGTAAAATAAAGATTAGGCCATTTCAACACCAATCACTTATTTATGTAGTATAGCATATCAACACAGAGAAATAGGGAAATAATGAACAACCTGTGCAGAGGTGACTTTAGGAGAGAATAGACTGAGATGTTAAAAAATAAACAAATCAAGTCACTGAAGAGAGCTATGCTTAATACAAAATGCACCTTTCCCCTTTGAAGGGCAACATCACACACCTGGAACGTCTCAAACGGGCTGAGAAAAGAAAGACTAGTTAGTGGCCAAGAACACCCTGATGTTCTGTGCTACAAATTGAAAGTGAAGGTTACTTTATTGTAGACTTTATCTTAAAGCAGTAAAACGGGTAGCTGCAGCTACAACTGAAAGTATTGATTTTGTAATTTCAGCAAATTAAGAACAAGACAGGAAACCTATTAAACCTTTCCACTGATTGCCAGGGCACTTTTTGGTGATGCTGGTGCTGACATTAAAATTACATGTGCCTGTCTCTTTAAAGCCAAATATATACATTTTACAGAAGATAGTGCCAGCTAACATGCTGAAAGGGGATCTTTATAAATCTGTGTAATTTCACATTTCAGATGTGAAACTTTTGAAGCCTGATGACATGAATGTCAAGCAGCACATCTAAAATTTTCATAAATTATGGCTCATGTTAGATGTGCTTTCATTACATTTTAATAAATTAAAATTTTTACAAAGCCAGATTTTTTATAATAATAGCAAAGATTGCAATGCTAGTAATAGCATTATCTGTCAGAACATTATGAGTAATGATTATGTAAAAATCTATGTAACAAAGGCTAACAGAAGAAATGATCAAATTATATTCTTCTGTATCTTGTATAAAACAAGTTATTTTATTATGGTAGCAAAAAAACCAACTTCTCTTAAAGCAATATTTAAATTACTTTTAATAATCAGGGTAATTAAATTCATGTGAATTACAATAGTTAAGATCACTTGTTTCATAAAGGATTGTTTTAAACTTTTGCTTTAATATTACTAAGTATAAATTAAATCGCTGTATCTTTTAAAAAGACAGTATTTCTAATAGTCCTTAGGAAGAATGGGGCAGAGCAAGGGAAATTATACCTGTATCAGCTCTGAACACCTTATAAAGATGTAAGTTTCCAGTTTATCCAATTCATAAATATTTTGTTTCATCTGAGCTAGTATTTGGCACCATTCCAGTGTGTAAACAAGCATCGCTTTTACACACACAAATCTAATTTACAGGGAAGCCATCATCTGCATTTACCGTAGTAGCCACGAGTTTGTGATGTGCCTGTAACAGAAATGCACAGTGAGAGAGGAGGAGGTGGGAAGGTAAACTTCAAAAGAGATTGGATTTGTAACAACAAAGGCACTTTTAAAAAGTGTGGGGGAACACTGCTGAGAGACTGTGAGCCAAAAGTCTCCATCAGAATGGACTACAGGAACTTGTAGCAGATATTTACACCTAAACGTGAATGAGAATTCAGAAGCTTATTTTACTAGGGAAGCCTCAAAATAGTGTAAGAAAATGAGTGTCAGGTGTGAAAATATGTATCTAAAGATAAAGGTGAGAATAGGTGAAGTGAATTAGTATTCAGAGGGATCTGTAGGAGGAGGGAAAACCTAAGAGGAGTGCAGAGCTTCAAACAAATGAACAAAATAATTTTTCTCTGCTGAAGGGGAAATGCACATGGGCAATGCTGGAGTGCTCTAACCACCCCTCCAAGCCCAGCAGAAGCTGGAGTAGTAACAGTGACTCTTTCCTGAAATGTCTCTTCAGCTTCCCAGGAGACCAATATGTTTTCTCTTTGTTTTCACAGCAGATATGCCAAGCTATTGATGCCTGCCAGACTGGATACTGCACATTACATATTGCAAGAATATTCAGATAACACCTATAACTCCACAAAAGCATTGGTGCTTTATTCTGCTGCAGAGGCAGAAAATGACAGAGACATCCACCTCCCACGCTCTTCATAATCTGGGACTTCACTGAACCTGGAGAAAAGACTGTGGAGAGGAGAAAGACACAGTAGCAGTAACTACAGGTGCACACTTAGGTTATTCACTGTGGCCTGTACACTTAGAGGTGGCCACCAGGATAACCACTCCCAGAGAATGATGATTTGGAGGTATAGAGGGAAAAGGCAGGCTTTTAAGGAGGAGTCTAAATCAGTAACTGCTTGAGAGATGCTACTTTATTTGGTAAAGGGTGGCCTCAATAATCCAAGGAGAAGCTTTAACCTACCTTGCTTGAATTCCTTCTGGCCATTTGACAATACTTAGATTTTATTAAACCTACTGTGAGTTTCAGTCTTCTGATTTTTTTTTTCTTTGAACAGCCTTTCTTCCTACTAAAGGTTGTTTTCTCACTTGTCCCTGGCAGATACTCACTACCTGCCACTCTCCTGTAGAGCTATAATTTTGCCAGAGTTGTGATTAGTGATGTTTCCACTTCAATTAAATACAGGGTTTCCAGGTTTTTTTTTGATTTTTCAGAACTCTTAACTGCATTTAGTTTTTAATGGAATGTTCCAGTTCTGAACTGGAACATATGCATGTATATGCTTTACTTATTCATATGTGTACTTATGAATTTAAATATGAACCAAAATCTCCCACTGATTGGTTTCAGGAAGGTGAAAGAACAAAGAATGACTGTGTGACGGAAGGTGCAGCCTAAAGTGTTCAAGTCTTTCCTTGATTTAAAGTGAAGTTTAGAACATCAGTCTTCAACATGCAGAGACAAGACCTACAATTAGATTGAAATAATGCCTAATAATTTTTTTCTGCAATACAAGAGATGGATGGAGACATAAACAAGAAGACCTAGTAGCCAAGTAACGTGGAACAGTTGCTGGATTTTTACACAGAAACCATAATGTAGAGTGGTATGTAGGTCTGCCACAGTCCTGGGAAGTACCCTCATTAAAAGTTTTTTATTTTATGCTGCAGAACTTGCTTTTCATATGAAACACTTGGAGAATCTGGCTTATGACCCAAGACAAAATGGGAGAAAACTATTAAATATCCCAAAATGTTGCAGTGTAGGAGAATTGCATCCTTCACACCTTTACACTAGGAGAGTTGAAGGATTTTTGACACATGTGACTCTATGCTCAAGAATGGACACCTACCCACTGGAAAACACTGATCTTTTTAAAAATTTGATTTTTGCCTTGAAGCCTGTCCTGAAGCCCAGAAACAGAAGTGTCCAAAGGTCACTCGAAATTGTATCAACAAGTGACAAAGTCTTTGGCAGTGAAATGTTGAGTTTGTGGAAGGTAATTGCAGACACCAGTGTCTCAATTTCTTAGTGTGCTGTACATGAAAAGAGCAAAATTCATTTGCATAGTCAAGATAAATTTATGTACCAATGTTGGAAATGTGAATGAGTTGGAAATAGATCCACTGATGTTGTGATACTAACATGAAGCTTCCAAGGGCTGATTTTCAGTACACATGCAGTGAAAATAAACTTATATTTGAGAGTTAAGGAAGTCAATAAAGTTAATAAAACTTGCTGGTAACAGGACTATGCAAAATGAAATTGCAGGAAACATTGGAATGCTTTAATAAATTGTAACATTTTGGATTTAGACCTCAATGAAATGCCTCTCTGAATTTCACAGAAATTTGCAAAAATAGCAGAAGCAAAGTAAATTCTTAGAAGTGTAAAATAAAGAGAGAAATAAAGAATTTAAACCACCTGAAACAGGTTGCTGAACTGACTAAATCACCATTCTTGGATGATGTCACCAAAGTAGAACACATATCTATAATAAACTTCAAATCAATAATAGATTTTGCACTAGAAATTGTGATTTTTTTTTTTTGGTAGAAATTGAAATAGAATGTAATTACAACTTGTGATGAGGAAAATAGAAAAAGATAAAAGAAAATTCTCACACTTTATTTTCTTCTGAATACATTGTACACCATTCACATATAATGACTACAGTAGGTACTGCCTGTTGGCGTCTGCACAGTATTTTTATTGTACAAGTTCTGATTTTCCTTGGTTTATTCTTTCATCTAGGTAAGCAAACTGATAGGAAACAAGTGTTCCTTTAGGAAGAATTGACTTTTTCATTGAGAAATCATTGAGTGCTAAATACACTTTGATGACCTGAAAAATGTTTCTAAGGATAACAGAAGGGAGAAATCTTTTGAAGTTTAAAGACAATAACGTCTTTTTTCACTGCATTCAAACAAGGAGGAGGGAGAGAGATGATTGAGAAGACAGAAATATGTTTTCAGTTTATGGAATTCAGTGGTGTATGAAATTCATAAAGGAATTTTGTTTTTATTTTCTTTGTTCCCTCCAAGTTTTCCTTATTGTTTAATCAATGTTTCTACTGGGGCAAATACATCAAAGGAATGATTTTGTCTCATGGTTGTGACTCATAAAGACATGGTTAAGGACAGAAATGGTAAATTGTCTTGAATCAAACTTAGAAACAGTCAAGAAAATATCAAATATTTTCTGGAAATAATTAAGTGAAACTCAATACCTATGTTTGCCAGTTCCTTACTACTGTTTAATTTTTATCTTTTCTATAAAAAGAAGGGAACTGGGATTGAATTTTGGTTTTGGTTAAATCTGAGAATATTTGGATATTTTTCTGAATTTACTGAAATTATTCCCTTTCTAGTTTCTTAGGCATTTACCATTGTATCTTGTTCGTCCTTGAAATGCTTTATATTTTCGTCTTTCTGTTTTGTCTTTTTTAGCTGGGAGGGTATTTTCTTAATCTAATTTATTATTGGTACAGATCAGTTAACAGTTTTGCAGGAAAAAGGGCAGAGGTGGTGTTTTGCAATACTGTTGCCTGTTGCTTTTTTATACATCACCATTTGTCTCTCTTTACTTCCCGACTACACTCTCATATGCCATAAACAGGGTTTTGTTCCTTGTTCTTGGGGATCTTTCTCTGCCCACACCCCTCTTGTCTGCCTCTCATCTTGCCTTTCTTGCTTCCCAGATTGGGAAATATTGATTCTATTGATCACAAGGCAACTGGGTGTGTATGCTCAGCAGGCATAAACAGTTTTCCATTTTCTGTTAATTAAGAGGATTTCTCTGATAAACTACCACTCTTGCAATCTGCCTGCCTGCTATCATTCCTTTTGGATCCTCCACTGGTCCTCCACTCCAGTTTTGGTTTTTCCAGTGAGTGCCTCTCAAAAGAAGATTGTCTTTCCCCAGAGCCCCTACTTTTTCCATACTGAGTGTGAAAGCTGAATGCAATTTCACCTGTCTCTGCTACGTTCTCATGTTTCCCACTGTACTGAGAATCATCACATAATTCCCATAAACTGGGAAAAAAGGTATTAGAACATTGTGTGTGCTGGCTCTGACACTCTCCTTACCTTTCAAGTGTCAGCTTTTGTGGTGGTGAACACCTAAATGTGTCACTATGGGGTAAAGTGTGTAGATGGAAATGTTATATTGTGATAAGGAGAATGGAATTAGTTTTAGAATTCCTGAATTAGTTTTGGAATTCCTTCCTACTTTGAGATGGATTTTTTTTCTAAAAGCTCAAAACTTAAAATGTGTTATGTGGAGAAAAAATGTCTGGTAACATTCCACTGGCATGTGATGGAGAAATGATATTACTTCTATCTCTTCAGAGAATTCACAGCTATAATACACCTTTGCAATTTTTCCCTGTTTTGTTTAATTTAATTAGGTTTTTTGTTTTCCTTGGCTGCCTTGTTTTAGGAGTCACCTAAATGTGTTAGATAATTCAATGGAAAAGTGTGTCTTCAACATATTATTTTTAAAGCTCAACATCACACCCGTTGAGCTGGTGTGATGTTGAAGGAAGAGATTAAGACATTTTTGTAGTGTGCTTCCTTTGATTTATTTGACAGGATGACCAGAAACTGGTTTAGAGTTGCAACCTTTTCATGTGTGGAGAAAAGCTCATACTTACATCTATGGATATGAGGTATGATGCATTAACTGCCTTTTCACATGCTAAATGGATGATGATCAAACTAAGACAAGGCAATATTTTAAGGACATGGAAGCAATCTTTTATAGTAAAGAATGGTTTCTAAGGGGAAGAATTAGAAGCCTGCAGCCTAGGACACCTAAAACTGGCATGTTCATTGTCCAAAAAAGCTTAGTCTTGCTATGTACTCTGTACAGCTTTACTCTGGACTAGGTGATAAAGTAAGTCTTGTCTGCTTCCTTTGAACTTCATCAGTTTCTTTCAAAATCAGGAACAGAATCTTACCCATCCACTCAGGAAGATTGTAGAATGAGAGAAGGTGACCAATATGTAGTCAGGTTAACTGGTCCCATCTGCCTGTTGAGGTGTGTCACTTTGGGGAAGTATCTAGGCAAGTGGGAAGACTAAGTTCTCATTGGAAATGTGAATGCAATGGGCTTCACCACTTAGCCAGACGAACTTCAGCTCAAACATGAACAAAAAAGTCAAATATTTATACAGCCTAAGGTGGGCTGTTAGATTTTGTGACAAGAAAAATAAGTTTTTAAAAGATTTTTTTTTCATTTTAAGCCTTAAAGCAAATGAGTATTCACATGTATGCACAGACATAAGAAAGTCAAGGGATGGGTTTAAATATTGTATTTTTAAATTATAGGTTGAAAATTCTTAATATGTGTCTTACCTTTCACACCATTAAAATATGAGGATTTTTAATTTGGAAACATGACTACAAATGTAGCAGCAAGAAAATTACTATTTAAGTATGAAAACAGAGTTTCATATTTCCAGAAAGAAGGAAATATATATTTTCAACAGTGAATACATCTATTTTTTATAAAAATTTTTTGGGCAGATTGAAATTTGAGGGATCTACCAAGGGGAAGGGGGAAGGGGAAAAACAGGGGTGTTTTTCTACAAAAAGAGGCAATTTAATGGCATTTCTAATGAACGTTACAACTACATGTTAGAGTAGATTGGAGAGAAAGATTTTGCCCTTTCCATTGTTGTTTCCAAAGAAAGGAATATTAGAAAAATATCCATTAGGAATGTTTCAGGTGAGGCCTTGATGTACAGAGTAGGATTATTGGTTTATGAGTGTTTTTTCAGGCTCAATTTCACTTCTGAAGAGCAGGCAACTATTTAAAGTTGTGGTTGTGAGAGGATGACAAACCGCCATGGTTTCTTCAGTCAGCACTCCAAACACCCCAAGCAAGTGTTGTCCGACATCTAAAACAATAAAGAAGAATAAAGCTGGGGACTGTGGCTAACAACCCCAACAGCATTGTGTTGAATGGAAGGTGGACATGCTCTGATTCAGAGGCTGAAGAAAGATCAGCCCTGGACTGATTTTCTTGTAGAGGGACTTCTTACAAGGGCATCTTGTAAAATAGGACAAGGGGCAGTGGCTTTAAGCTGAATGTGGGTAGGTTAAGATTCGATTTTAGGAAGAAATGATTCTCTGTGTGGGTGATGGAGAAGATAGCCCAGAGAAGCCGGGGATGCCTCATCCCTGGCAGGATGGATGGGGCTTGGAACAATGTGGTTTAGTGGAAGGTGTCCCTGCCCACAGCAGGAGAGTTGGAGCCAGATGATCTCTAAGGTCCCTTCCAACCCAGGTAATTCTGTGATTCTTGCAGAGATGGCTGCAAACCCCTCATTTTACTGCAGGGTAGCAGGGAGAGAAGGGAATGAAGCTGGAGCCTTGCACAGGACTTGTGCCCACGACCTTCCAGCTGCCACTGTGCTGCTGCTGCCTGATCCCCATACACACACGCTAACCTAGCTCCTCTCTACAGACCTCTTGAACCCAGGCCAGCACTCAGGCCAAACAGTTTCTCACATGGCCAGTGGTCAAGAGCAATCAAGTAATCCTGGTGGTCCCTAGTAGGGTTTCTCCCCCACAAACAGGGAGCAAGTTACAATGGAGGTGAGATTTTTCCTAGCCTGGGTCTTCACTTCAGACATGAAAGGTGCCTCCCCTTCCTCAGTGAAAACTATTCCCACCGTTTCTGAAAGACATGGGGGCAAACTGTGAGTGACTCTACTTACAAAAGCTTTTCACAGGTATCCTCAAATTTTGTTTCAGTTGCTTTGAATTTAGAGGAATGTTTCTTTCAACCAACCAAACTTTAATTTGAGTGAATCTGCTGACAGGCCTAGCAGTAGGGGAGCTTCCCTAACCCCTTGGGAATAGTTTAACAAAGATGGTGTCTTGGGAAAAGAGGGAAAGAGAAGGCTGAAGAACCATCAGACTGTCGAGCTGAAATACAGAGCTGCCCATCACATGCATCTCTGCTGACCTGGAGGTGCCTCATATTGCAACTACCATAGAACATGATAATCCAGGAGTGACGGTCCACAACCTAAAATACACCTGCAGGGATGGAAAGTGTTATCCACCCATTTCATATTTGTTATAGACCAGATGTTGAATTTCTACTGGTTCAGAACTGCAGCTCTTTAATGAACCACTTAAGGAGCACAAGGATGAGTGGTTTCCCTTTACCTTGGCAAACCATCCTCTCCTGAAGGGCTGTGAAAGGCAAGGTAATTGTGAGAGAAAATGGAATAGGACTTTGTACCTGAGCACGTTGTCTCCTGTGGAATATAGGTCACATTTGCAATATCTTTCCTGAAAACAAAGATGCAAATTTAATGCATTGGATTCGTATTTTTGTTCTCTGCACAAACAAAGGTGATACTGCTGGAATTCTGATGAGGTCTAATGAGGGGAAGTGTAATGTATTCATTCCTTCCAATCTGGCTTCTTGAACAGATTAACTACAAAATTTGCCCTTCTTCATGCTAACAAAACATAAACATAGTAAAAAGGAAATCATAACATTACTTGATATAAACCCAGTGCTTAATATTTTAATCTTTAAAGAATAAAAGCTAATATGTCAATAGCAAATTGAGAAGGTGACATCTTGGTCTATTTACATTAATGGGTAATAATCAGCAGATTAACACTGATGCATACCAAGAACAGGTTTATGCATGGACAGTAGGAGGTGATAACACCCTATCCAACCAAAAAGTCATTGGGTCTACCTCAGGATTATGTCACCAAGTCAAATGATTGTTAAAGGAATGAGCAGAGAGAGATACTGATTTAGATAAAGCTTTGTGCAGAAATTTAATAGAAAAATAGAGTAAAAGAATCATGGGCACATTTTAAAACACTATTTTAATTTTTAATTTTATCTGTGTGTATACAGAGTATGTTTTTCAAAGTTCATGAATACATACATGCCTTGCATATACTACACCTATGGTTGCATAAACATACAGATAGGTTAGAGATAGCCATTATCACTTTTTAGGATAACTTAATTAAACTTGCTTATTAAAACCCTTTAATTCGTTAGTGATAAAATCTTGATTAGTACATTTTCCTGCTAGGTGACCTTCTAATTTAATAGAAAACGAATTTTTAAATGGAGAAAAATGCCTGTGGCAGAGATTTTGTGCAAGTGAATAGAGTTTGTAATACACATAGGGATATAATCGAGCCTAATTAGTGAGGGTGCAAATGAATTTTTATTTCATACACCAGAAGTGTCATTGATGAACCATGGTTCAGAGTTTGAAATGCATTCAGGCTGGCAGTATGGGACTGAAGTCTGTGGGAAAATCACAAGCTAATTCATTGATTGCCCCTTGGAAATTACTGCTGTTAATTGTTAGGTAATTAACATGGAGCTACAATTATACTGGCCTTAGGGGGTGATTAATGTTTCAACATGTCACATTAGCAGCGGCTGGATTTTAAAAGCTTTTCTTTTCACATGGTTTAGAGACAGATGGTATATTGTCTATGGAAAATTGTTTTCTTTTACTAAAGTTTATACCAAGACCAAGTGAATGTTCTTCTTGGACTGCAGTGTGTTTTTTTGTAGTTGAATTGTATGTATCTTGCCTGATGCACCTTAAGAAATACTATTTGTTTAAAAAAAATCCCCATCATACCTGCTATGAATGCATAAAATATGCATATTGAAAGGAAATTATGTCTGCTTTTATTTTTTAGGTAGAAAATACAAAATAGGTAATGCAAGATTAGACTATTTCATGGCAGCTTTTACATTATTTAGTGCTGATACAGAGAAAAGAATTGCACAATATGATATTTATTACAATCAATATAATTTAAGCAGTAACCAAATAAAACGTGTTGAACAAATGCATTTAGTAACAGTTATAAACAGCATATTAATATCTGCTTCAATATTGTGCTTTATTCTATGTTAAGATTTTTTCTCTTCTTCCAGTTCCAGTAGTTAGAATAAGACTAGCACAAACTTTTTAGAAGCCTACTGTGTTCTTCTTTATTTGTTACTAGGCAGAATTAAATCCCTAAAATCTTCCATCAAAGAAGGCAGTGAGTGTGTTAAGAAAACTGCTTATGTATCCTGGAATTATTACTTATATTTTTGCTCTTTTTTTACCTTCTATATGCTGCTACACTAGATAGACGTATTGCAAACTGGTGGGTTATTGGTATTCACTGTGTAAATATTTTCTTGGTAATATTCCTAAAACACGGCAAATGTATGTTCCTGTTTGCAGTAGTTTTGAAAGCACTTCAATTTCTTCTTGTAATTGATAATGGCACTAAGTCTTGTGAAGGGATAAGTTTAAATGTCACACTTGGATTAGTTTCTGTAAATTCTTTAGGTTTGTAAGATTACTTCTTTGCCTTCTATAGACAATGAAGTCACATAGTCCAAAAGATGTAATGGATCTCTGGTAGGTGAAAGGATTGGTTTCTATGACAGCATATATATTTCTCTTTTTCTTGTTTCATTTTTTGTCTTCCTGTGATATTTCAAGTTGGTGTCTTTCTTAGTAGTCTTATACAGTGGTCTTATGACTCCAGTCACTTGCATTTGTATTGATTGTTCCACTGCAACATATCACAGAAATTTTTTTTTTTTTCAGCCATATCTGCTAATAATTTTTAATTTCTGCTAAAGCAGAAGGACATCTGCTTTAGGACATCTGGAGGACAAGTTTCTGCTTTAGAAACAGCCTTTTTGCAATATTAAAAAATCCCCAAAGAAATATTGCAGAAGAGATATGCAAATTTTGTAAATATTCTATTGTCTTTATAATTTCTATGGAATAGTATGAGCTGTGAATTAGTATCCACTCAGGTTTCATTCAGCTGAGTTTTCTTGCGTTCTCAGAGGACCCCAGGTGTTACCTATACATGCAAAGTGTCAGTGACTGAACTGGAAGAAGTGGGTTCTATGAAGAACTTAATGGAATGGAAGGATTAAAATGATTATACCACAGGAGATCACCTGCATTTGGTTGGTCATACAGGCTTCCCTGGGCTTTCTGTCTGAATGATCAGGAGCCAGAAAACCTCAGTACATGGGGAGGTTTAACCAGAGATTCTGACCACTGCTCTTAAGGAGTAATAGAAGTAAGCTGATACAATGCTTGGTCAGCAGAACCCTTAAGCATATGGTTGACTTTAAGCACATGAGTAGCTCTGTTGGCATTACAATTAAGTGTCTACCTACATGTTTTGTTATATTAAGGTCATTGCCCTGGGAGGACTCCACAGGGGAAAATTACTTCAATTGGCAGCCTCAAGAAGTTACTCCTTGCCCTGTGTCTATGGAATAGCAGATTCATCTGTAAAAAAAACTCAAATACAAGTGTCTGTGCTCATATATTCTAGAACTGGTCCTAATTTACACTAGGGCCATTTTTGGACTTCCTTAGTATGTAAGAGATGTGCAGCTATTATTTGTTCTTGCTTTAAGAACTGCCTGCATTGCCAGTGCATCAATAAGGGTGAGCACCAGATTCCACATAATTATTTGATCATGTAAAATTTGAGGCCATAGCATTCCTCAAATGTATGTTATACATATTTATGTTAGCTCACTGGATTATTTTCTTCTGAATTTCCATTTGATTTCTGTTCATGGGCGCTTTTGTTGTTGTTGTTTTTGGGGTGGGGAAGGAGGGCTGTTGTGTGCTAGTTTCTATATTTTATGAAAGCAGTGTATGTGCTACTAGTCTTATTTAAATTTAGGCTTTTATGCTGGTTGGCAGTAATGTAAGTGCTAAGAGTGTGGTGAAAAAAAATAGCAGGAAATTGCACAGATTGACTTATTTTCCTCCTTTTCTGAAGTGACCCTACTAATAATATTCATTGAGAGATTATCTCAAGTCTCATGGTTTCCAGGTTTGACTCATAAAATCTGAAGGCTCTCTAGACCATTGTACTTCAGAGGACATAATACTAAATAGAAGGTGTTCATCACTTGCTAAGAAAAGATCTTTGAATCGGGCATTGTTCTGCCATGGTTTGCAGAAGGAACTGGCTGAAAAGCTTGGATGCTCTATTGAAGCATATGTCATGGTTTGGGAATGGTATTCCCCAGTTCAGTGTTCCCACTGAAACACTCCAAATCACTTCCTCTTCTCTCAACCACTCCTCCTCCTCCTCCCTCCTCAATCAATCCATTTCCACCTCTGGAGGGATGGAAAGGGGAATGGGAGACACCAAAGGTAAAGTTCACAGGTTTAGAGCAATTTACTGGAAAGAGCATTAAGATAAGAAAACTAGCAGCAATATCAACAATGTTAATGACAGAGGGTGCATGAAGTGAATAATTTGCTGACCACACCTGGCTGCTCCCTCTGTCAGTCTGCTCAAGACTGAAGGGATCCTTTCACCACCTTGCCCTCCTGGCAATGACATGAGATGTTGTAGAGCAGTCTCAAGGTCCTAGCCATGCCCCTCCTGGACACTGCAATAATAAACTCTGTCCTCCTGGCTGGAACTGGGGAAGGATGCTTGAGCAGAAGGCCACCAGGAAAATATCTAAGGAATGGACTTGTTTGAAGGACAGGTGAGGAGGTGAAATAGAGGAACTTCCCCATTCTCTGTGAAAATTTAAGGCACATAATATGCTTTTTAGCAAGGTGCCTCTTTCCTCCCCTGTGTTTTTTGTTCTAGCAGTTTTTTTTACACTGAATTGGAAGACAGAATTGAAGGTGGATTTGTATGGGTAAAAAGTGCCATGAAAACCATTGCACCCCTTGTCACCTATATATAAATATGCATCTGGCACTGAATATGATGTTCCAGAAGAAAAGAGTTCCTGATAGGAGCCTTCTGCAAAGTCTCTGTCATTTTGAGAAAAGTCTGTGGGTAATTTTTGACTCTTCTCCCATTGACTCTGCCAAGGTTGCTTACTCAAGGGTGTATACACCACCATTCCTTCATTCCCTTCTTCCTCACCAAATCCCTCAGTGAGTTTGGTTTTGTACCAGCTGCAAGGGCATATTCACCCCTCTCCTGGGACATCAAAGACAATTTGTGGGTAATATGTCTGCATTTGCATTTAAAATATTGTTAATGATTGGAAAATTACTCTAAATTTCTAATACAGAAAGGAATAAAACTCCTCATTATACTTCTCAAGATTCTTTATTTCTATAGGAGACACCTGTCTTAAAGAAGGGATATACCTGACAGATATGACTAGAACGTAAAGACCTCAACCTGAACATACACTCAAAAATGTGTAATTTATTCAGAGAAAAACAGATAATTGAGGAAATACTGAAAAAAATGTAAGTATGGAAAGTTAAAGACACAAAAGCTGTTCCCTTTCTGAAATTCCACACCAATTAATTTTAGAGAGAAAATGTGGGAATGTATGTTTATTTTAAACCCAGCTTGAGAACACAATCCACTGGTGGAACCACTACCAAGAACCTCCATATCTGTATGTGCCTGTGCTTGTATACATAAGAATCAAATTTCAATTCAATTAGTTCTGTGGGAAAAATGTGAAGGATTATCAGACTATAAAAAGACTTGAAAATGAAAGTACTATTAAGGTTGGCCATTTTTTAGGAAAAACAACTTTTAAGAAGGTCCTTTAAAATCCTTATTTGACCTCTTTGTATTTTTTCCCACTGATTTCCTTGCAGTCTTCTTTCCTAAATAAGCCTCTGATTTTCTGCAAAGCCATTCAGGAATTAAATACTCCTTCTTGCTTTCACTTTTTAACTACTGCTTCTAATCCTCCATTTTCTGGTCATCCAGTAGATTGGCAGTATATCTGTACTCCTTAAGTTTTTGTTTTGTTGTCTGTTCTGGAACACTCCTTTTTGAAATAAATCCTCTGACCTTCTCTTTCTGCTGTCTAATGACCACAACAGTGTCCTCACCACCTTTGCTCCTAATCTTATCTTTTCTGTCATTGACTGTATAAATCTGTCTCTGTCACAGACAAACTAGCTTCAGTCCTGCTCTTTGAAAGCATCTTTAAAGTTTGCTGGCTTGGCATCATCCTGGGGAGTTCCAGTGTAAAATTGCTTACTTTCTGCATTCTCTTGCCCACTCTTGGTCTTCTGAGGAAGCGAAATAATTTTTCTCTCTGCTCTTGCAACTCCACCAATTTTAGACTAATTTGGGTTTTGGTTGGTTTGCTGCAGTTTTTTCACCTTGTGCTGATGATTGCTAATACTTCATTGATTGCTAATACTTCATTGATTGCTTCATGATTGCTTCATGGAGGTGGCTGTGTATGTATCTTGACCAGATTATTTGAAAGCTTAAAGATGAGCTGACCTGCTGATTCCTAACTGAATCCAGAATCCAAATAAGCTAATTTTCTAGGGGAGTAGAACTGTAGGTATTGCATTCACTCTTGCCATGTAACTCTGCTTTCTGCATAGGCATCTGTCTTCCTGCACAAACTGAATTCTCTTAAATGTTGCCATTATTACTGTGAACAACTTGAGTGTACCGAGGATAACTTCAGTGTTTAAAGACACTTTTACAGATAGATGGCCCCTAAAGAATTCTATAGAGACTGAGTGCCTTGGGTCAGCTGGTCTACAGCCTTTTGTCTGGTGAAGACTGCTTCTTCATACAATCCATGTGATTACTAGTGCAGCAGAGTTATGCTAGCCAAATTAGACAAGACTCAACTCTATTTTGTGCAAGTTTTGTATCCAGCACATACACAATGAACTTATTTAGAGTACTGGATATTCAATGTCTTTCTAGGGTGGCATACAACACTCTCTGCTAGTATTTGCTGCTCACTGACTGCTCTTCATCAAGCTTGGACACAATTTGACTCTCTTCTCACCAGTAATAATCTTATATATTCAAATTTGTTTGAGACCCAGGACCTCTCACTTTGTTAGATTTTTTGATATACATTACTGCCAATTGAACAGTGTCTCTGAAAAACCTTGCCAGGCCCTCCTCATAATGTCAAACAATAGAAAAATCCCTGAGTAATTTCCAGAAAGTCTGAGAACTTTATGATAACAGAATGGTGAGAAAATATTGCCAAATTTCTGTACATGCTGAGACAAGAGGATTATGTATGTATATAGTATATGTAGTGCAGCACAGTAAGAAAGTAATCTTTACTCTCTCTCTCTGTATTAATCTTCTACAGCCTTCAAAGATTTTAATTTCAGTCCTTCCAGCTAATGGCATTAAGCCACACTTCATTTTTAAATGTGCCTTTCTACACTAAGTGTAACATCTGGCATTCCCAAAATCTTTTTTACAATTTCATGTACATTTAAAATGCTACTCCCTAATCATTTTGTTTTTAAAAAGGATTTTAATATGGTCTAGTTCTAAAAAAAATTAAGAATAAATCAAAATATGTAGTAGGGATTAATACAAATGTGTATTAGAAGAGCAAAGAAATCACTGAGACAAGACTAATCATCATTTAGATTATCAGTAGAAGATGATTAAAAACAAAGGATTGTATGACAAGTTATGTTGATGCCATGTTTGTGTAGCCAAATGTTTCAGCTTTATAAATGAAAAAGCCTAAGCAGCTTACAGTGAGACAAAGTAATCATTCAAATTACAAACTTAAGAATTTCAAATTACATACTTCATCAAGTTGAGTCTATTGTAACTTAAAATACATAGGGAATGATTCACTCTAGTTGAAAAACAGCATGTATTATTTCAGCCATTATGAAATTGCTGCTTGGCTTTACAGAAGTGTTAATGCCATTAAACCATCTCTTTTTAGGATGAATGCTCCAAACTCATACTGTTTATAATCCAATACCTAGGAAGAACATTTTCTTATATTTAAATGGAGATTTATTTGGGGTATTTTTTAGTTTGTTTAAATGAAAACTGTGTTGATCTCTCTGACTGTGTGCTCTTGCTCTAATAATTAGATATTTTTGATCAAGAGCTCAATCTTCTAAATACTTAAGAGAAAGTAAAGTATTTGCTGTTCTTATTGCTCCTCTTGTCAGTAGGGGCTTTTTATACTGTAAAGACTAAGCTGAATAGTAATTTTGGGCAAGCTGTATGCCAAAGATTTGAACTCGATTTTCTAGGATTTTATTGCAAAAAATAGACTGGTATAGATTCCACCTCCTTCATAATTATCTCATCAAAGAACAGAGCTTGGGCTGGAAATTCACAGTTCTTTATGTTTAGGAACTTTCATTGAAGCAATTTCAGTTGAATGTGACAGTGAATTTATTCTTACTGAAGGGTTTCTTCAAATATCTGTCTTGTATTCAACTTCTTTATTGGTGGTATTGATGAGAGTACTAATTTGTTCATAATTTTGGTGGCTATTTCTCTTTCTGTCCTTTGACTGCTTCTTCTAATTGCTTTACTCATTGCTCAATATCTCATCCAAAAATAATATAAACATAGTAAGTATAAGATTTTTTACAGAATGTCAGTAAAACCCAACCATGACATTTTAACAGGGCCTTTTCTTACTTCTCTGATTTAGTTTTTCTGAGAGGACATTGTGTGTGGTACATGAATATCTGAAGTGCTTATATCTGTAACCTGTTTCTCTGCTTTGTCTGGTGATAAATCATAGTACTGACATTGCTGTGATTCTGTGAATGCCTTGAACAGTTTTGTTCTATCCTAGTTTAAATATAAGAGCACAAACTTTGTTCATTGCGATATTAATTTCTATTAATGATATTGAATATTATATTCCTCCTGCAGTCTGCTGTGAATTAATTAACACTGAGGAGAATGTAGGAGAATTTTGTTTCCTCCTTCCTTTTTTTTGTTACCAGACAGAACTATTTAAGTAGAAATTTATTCTTTTAATGGGTTTCCCAAAAATTCTACTAAAATAAAATCTGTATGTAATTTCTGATATATTAAAAAAAAAATTAAAAACCTGAAACAAATATGCACCCTTGTAGCTCCTCCTCTGCATTAGGAGTAACCAAACTAGAAATGCAATCCAAAGTCTGACTCACTTAGAAAATCTTAGTGACACATTTCTATTCTGGATGTCTCAGACAATCAGTGGAGGAAAAGTTTACAGATGTGAATTTTCAACTCAGAACTAATCTGGGGTAAAAAATATTAGAACCACATTCTGGTGAAGGTGTAGATTTGAGCTTAAATAAGAGGAAAAAAAATTATTCAATATTTTTCAAGTAAAATTGTCATGAAATATGGGGTTTGCTTGGCATCTTGTACAGATTTCTTTTATATAACTTCCATCACAGGCTGATATGTTTGTTATCTCTCTTCTGGAGTTTGTTTGCTCCTTGAGAGCTCCTTCAACTGCATCTGTGCAACTTAGATAAAATGAGGGTCCTCAGGACCAACCTTTATGTTTGCTTGATACCTTTCCTTCCAAATGCTGGGGCAATCAGGGACTAAAAAGCCTGTAAAAACAACCTTAAACAATGTTACCAGCCAGGCTCTGAGCTTTGTCTTATCATACAGGCAGATGTGTAAGCAGATTATGACTTAATTTTGGGAAAAAAATTTTCTTTCTAAATCAAAAGACCATTTTTGAACTAGATCCTGGAAGAGGTTTGTGTTGGAAAGACTTATATCAAATAACCAAATAGTTCTGTTATTATGGGACCTAGCTGCCTGGAAGAGCTGGAAGAACATCACAGTTGATAGTCTCTCCCAGGGACAAGTTTGGTGTCACATATTTCAGCCAAGAGCAGTGTGAAACATCTCTGTAGTGCTGCTTACATAGAACCAGTCCTATTAAGTGACTTTTCAAGGGCACTTATCAGTCAGCTCTTTTGGCTCCCCATTAGGGCAGCACCTTTTCCAGTCCTACTTCCCACCTCTTTCCTTTCTTATACATGCAAAACCTTGCTGTATCAGTTAAGATACAAACATGGTTTTCGGCCACAGATTTCATGGTCTTGTCTTTTTTTTTTTTTTAGTCACTGAAGAGGTGACTGCATCTAAACTAGAAAATATATATTAGTTAAAGATTAAAAAAAGTAAAAACTGATAATGCATTGGTGATAATGCTGAAGAAAAGCAGTGTTACATTAATATTAGAAGCCAAATTTATTATTAAAGAATTTTTTTATTTTAAATAATCAGGTTTAATTAATTTAATTTTAAGAAATAATTTTGTGTAATGAAAATGTATGCAGTAACCTGATATATGATCATTAGGTTGATAAGTAAAGACTGTATTCTGTTTAACTCTTAGGCTTTTTTCCCTTTTAATTTTCATTTATTTTCCTTATTTTCTTTCCGAAATCCAAAGTTGGAAACTACAAGATGACACTTTTTGCAGGTATTTTACCATTAATTAATTATATGTTTTAAAAATTTTAACAGGAATTTTTAGCCAGAAGAGTGATTTTTGATAAAAATTTATTATGCTCTACACAAAACTGTTTTTAGCATGAGTTATTTTATTTGTGATATCTTTGAAGTTGCAACAATTAAGGAACAAAATGTTTTAAAAAATGATTTTACATAATGCCTGAGACTTCCTCTGTTATTCAATCTATTTGCTTCCTGCCTTATAGATTATGTATTAAACTGTTTATATAAATGTATCATATTTGCTGTTGCCCTAATATTCTCTTTTTTTTTCTCTAATATCTACTGTACTGTTATACCTATAGATTTATATTTGACTGTCACAATAAATTTGTTTGACTGAAAACCTAAGGCTTTTTAGTATGATAGTGATCCTAATTATTCTTCTCTGCTGCCATTCATGTTTTGGGAATTTGCTTTCTTTGAATATATTTGACTGAGGACTGACAGGATACCCATTTTAGGACAGGAGAGTCTAAGGAGAAAGTTGCATCAATAGTACCTAGCCTTGTACATTTAAAAAAACTAAATGCTACCTAAGGCATTGCCCAATGGGTTGTGTATGTATCCATTCTGATCTGCCATTAGCTAATGAAATGTAGTGTTTCTTTCACTCGTCTTCAGTGGATGTCTCCTTAAAATTCAGTAAGCATTTCAGTGTGACTTCTCTGGTACCAAACCCAGCTGAAATGCTCATGTCCATCCCACTCTTCCTTACTGCTCTCCTGTTTGCCTTTGATGAGGCCATTCTGCCTTTTATTGTCAGAATGCCTCCAGTTTACATAAAGGTCTTAGTCAAATATGACCAAATATCTTTCCCAACAAAGAATCCTAGAAAAAAAACAAACAAACAACAACAACAACAACAAAAAAAAAAATCAAACAACCAACTAAAAAAACCCCACTTAATAATGTCCAAACTATTCTTTCAAATTGTTATACCTGGTTTAAACAATTTCTTATGGACAGAAGAATTATTTTAAAGCCTAACTTCTGTGGTTTAACTTGCAGTTACTTGTTCTTCACCATATGAACTTTTTTGCTGAAGTCTACCAGGGCACTGATCTGCTGGAGCAAGTCCAGAGGAGGCCACAGAGATGACTGGAAGGCTGGTGCACCTCTCCTGTAACAACAGGCTGAGAGAGATGGGATTCCTCAGTCTGCAGAAGGCGAGGTTTCAGGGTGACCCAATTGTAGCCTTCCAGTGCCTAACAGCTTAAAAAAGGTGTGGAAAGCTGGGGATGAACTTTTGACAAAGGGCATGTATAGATAGACCAAAGGGCAATATTTTTAAACTGAAAGAGGATAGGTTTAGATGAGATATTAGAATGAAATTCTTTACTGTGAGTGTGATGAAGCACAGGAACTAGTTGCCCAGAGAAATCATGGATGCCCCATCCCTGGAAGTGTTCAGGACCTGGTTGAATGGGGTTTGGAACAACCTGGTCTAGCAGAAGGTGTCCCTCCCTATGGCAATAAAATGACATTTAATGTCACCTCCAACTCAAATAATTCTGTGATTATATGGCAGATTTCATCTACCACACTTTCCAGAATTAGTTTATCAAAGAAAACAATCAAGTTAAAGGGACATGGTTTACCTTGGGTGCACTATTTTTGCAGTCATTCAGATTTATCTTTTATCTGTATGATTCGAACTCTATTCTTCCATGTGTTCCCTGGCTCTATGTACAGCTTTAGCCCTATTCCAGGTTTCATAGCTCCAAGATACCTTTGCTTCCTCCTCCCAATAAGAATGCCTTTTCTGGTCACAGGTACTGAATGTGAGAGATTTATTAAACTTCCTTGCTTCTTAAGTTGCAATTTTGTGTGCTAAGTCTTTCAGTATTCTACAATAGAAATTGTCTAGATCCAGAAACATGTGTATGTCAAGATTTTCCTACTCAGATAGAAGGACATATTCATTATCTGTATCTTTTCTTATTCCCTAGATCCACCTGTTCTACATTATCACCCAGACTGGAAACAGAGTCAGCTTCATTTAGTTCAGGACTGTACCTATATTATCATTAATGTCTATTCCCTTCTTCTGACAGAGCAATCCCATTTGTTTATTTTCATTCTCTTTGTTATTAATGTGGTTGCAAAACTTTTTACTTTCTGTTTTAATTTCCTTTGGAAATTTTAACTCAACGTTTGGTGGATCTCACTTTCAGTCTATAATTTCTGACTTCCAAAAAGTATTCATTATTGCTGACCAGTCACTTTTTCCTTTTCTCATTGTTTTTTACCAAATACAAACAGAAGGGAAAAAAAAAATCGTATGTCTAGGAATCTTTTTCACAACAGTCCCAATATATCTTATCCAAAATATTTGGGTGTTACACATTGCAGTACGTGCAAATATTCACACACACGCATATAAATATATTTTCCTACCATTGATTTGAATAAATATTTCTGTGAACATAAATGAAACTATCAGTTATGATATATGAAATACAGTGACCATATCTAAGTGTAACAAATGCTAACATGTTAGAAATAGTCATCTAATAGATGAAAATTCAGGTAACCAAAGCAATTGAGAAGAAAGGACAAGTGTATGAGAAGAATACTAAGCATGGAAAGGGAGAACCTGCCCCACTGCTTGGAAAGGATTTAATGTCTTCCTGAAACACTAAATAAAGAAATCTGCATGTGTCTTAGGTTGCAAAATGTCTCTGAATCATTATACAAAATCAGATAACACACTGGTGTTAAATTAAGCACTTTTATTCTCTCAGATAATATTGCTGCAGATCATCTGTCTGGCTCTTGCTAAACAAAATTTCTTCTGAGAAGGAGGCTTTACTGTTGCACCCTGCAAGTCATTCCCAATGTTCAGAAAATTAAAGTGTCAACTTTATTCATCATGAATGACCTGTCCATGTATTAAATATGATAAAAGAATAACGTAACTTTGATTTCTGCAGGTATGGAGCAACATGTCCTGATAAAAAAAGAATAGTTTTGATTTCTAAGTCCACTGAAAACATTCTCTTTAGACTCCAACTCACTGGATGTTTTCATTTCTGGATTGATGCCAGGAATGTGAACATTATCTTCTGTGAAAAATTTCTCCCTTTAGAAAACCATCTCATGTAAGTGATCAAGTGTGGCATTTACATTCTCTGAAAAAATTCCTTTGATTTTTCTCCTGAGAAACTGAGAGGCCTCAGAGAAAAAGGAAACCAATTTTTATCTCATTTGCTTCTCCTGTGTTTTGCTCATGTGGAATGTGTTTGGAGATTGTTTACCCAAAGGTGATTCCCTGATTCTGGTGTGAGTTGTTTTGACTCTTTGGCTAATTGGTGTGAAGCTGTGTTGAGACTCTTGAAAGAGTCACGAGTTTTCATTATTATCTTTTTAGCATTCAGTAAGTATCCTTTCTGTATTCTTTAGAGTAGTTTAGTATAGTATTTTTTAATATAATATAGTATAATAAAGTAATAAATGATAAGATGGAGTCAGATGCATCATTCCTGCCTTCATCAGGGTTTCCCTGCAAATAGAATAATCAAGAATTCATGTCCCTTTCCCAATGACAAATTTAAATGGATTGCAGGTGGGACTCAGTCTGAGGGTAAGCCTCCTCATGCCAGGAGCCTCAGCACATGTTAATACAGTCCAAGGAGACAATGGGCTCTGGATAACTGGTAAGGCCTGGAGGGGGCATGTGCTGAACTCCAGCTGGATCCTGGGCTGGAGTGCCTTGTGCCAATACACTGCTCTGCAGTAGGGCACCTACACAGAGCTGATGGATATTTAATTTCCTCTGTGGGAGATTTGAGGTTTGAGTGAAAGAAGTACCCTAAGTACTAAACAGCCCCATTAAAGTGAAAATAATTACATCACCAAAGTTAAAGTGGAATTGAAGCCTACTTCATTTGAAGGTTAACCCTAAAATATAATTTTATACCATGTTTGAGTGAGGTATGTAAAAATATATTTTAAACTAATTCTGAATTCCATGAGGGTAAGCTTTATTGTCTTGACTGATATTTTTTATGAACAGGGGAAGGTATCTTCATATTATTGAAAGAAAGAGAATAAAAGGCATGAGAGGAAACAAAAGCATCTATATCCATAATATGTAAAACACAGGTTGTTATTACTATGTGGCCAAATTGTAAGCAGGTGAAAGAAATGGGAAATTGAAGGAAGTGGGGCAAAGATCAGAAACAGTAGATGTTGATGGTTTTTCTACTTCTGCCTTCATCCAGCTGTCAAACCTACCTGACAACCCTACCACAACACTGAACATATATCATCTAAATATTTTTTCTGTGGAGAGACTTCTCCTATATATACTTCTCCTAATATATATTCCCTCAATACATAAATAGGTCAGTTGTAACTATAAACTACAGATATTCAGGCAGCTTGTTTCTTTTGTGCTATTTTCATCTTATAATGCAGTAGTTACATTTGGTATTTAAGGGTGTTTGACATTGAGAACACAACAGTTTAAACTTTTTCTGAAAAAGTCAAGTTATTTTTCCAGAATGAGCTATTCTTGGTTAGATCATCTGGGAAAAAATATGCAAAAGATTCAAACCACTCTTTTCCAAAGCACTGCTTCATTTTTTTTGGTGAGATGCACCACCATTATGAATACTCAGGACAAGCAAATAAGACCCAGTGGTAAGGAGAGGTCAGAGTGGCCCTTAAGGTGTAAAGGATCGGTGGAGGGGAATAGAGAGTTGAAAGAGGAAGAATTACAAAAGTTCAAAACCAGTGGTGTAGAAAAGGCACAAGGATGTCATAATTTCTCGATATACATGGGTAAGTCTGCCAGAACCAGCTCACTGGAACAAAATTAAGATTACTTGGGGTTTCTAAAAGAAAAATAAAAAAATTATAAGGCCTAGCCAATTCCATAAGTTTAGGGGTTTTGACTTTTTTTCTCATATATACTTCTTTTGGTGACTGTGTCTGCTGGTTCAGAAGAACTGGAATATAAGAACTCAGGAACAGTTAGGAAGTGTGTAGTCAGTAGAATATGAAGTAATTAGAAATTAAAAGGTGATTGATTACAGTCTTCATAAATTGCATAAGGGTTCTTTCAGTTTCAGATAACATTAGATATATAGAAGCAAAAAAAAAAAAATTATCAACCCCTGTGAGGGGTTTGTCAGTTCATTCTTTTAGGATGATTTATTGAAGTCTTTATTCCTCATCTTTAGGTATTAAAAACAGGAAACAAACTATTTACTTTTAGGTGTTTCCCAATTCTGTGGATGCTGTGAGAAACAAAGGCAGTATAAATATCATGCAAAATATCAGAAATATTCACAGGTCACACACATTGGTATTTGTGTTTTAGCATCCTACTAATTCTTGTGACTACTTTCTGGTGTTAAATCCCTTCTAAGGGAATTTATTGCTTTGGCAAAGGTACCCAGACAAGATTATTGCTATTTCTTTTTCTCTGGTCATGCAAAATCATTTTTCCATGCTGTTTCAGAAAACATATGGAAAAGGAAAGTTGAATTCCTCAGTTGAATGAAGCAGATGTTTGTTGTTTAGTCTTAATCACTGTTGGTGAGTAGACTTCTTCATTCACTGCCCCTGTCAGTATAGTCTCCTTAAGGGCAATGGGGTACTTTTTTCATTCAGCCACAAATTTCTCATATATTATAGAAAACTCATATCAAATAATGACATTCATCAAATTTTTGGAAAGACTTTAATAATAAGGAAGTTAACAATAAAGAAAGTACTTAAAAAAATATTTTTTATTTATATTTTCAGAAACTTTTTGCTGTTGACCTTGATAGTGTATTCTGGGCTATATGCCACAAAGATGTAATTAATAAGGTTTTATATAAAATGGTATTTTTAATCTCATTCCTACAAATGCACAACATTTGCATTCATTTCCAACATATACACTAAGTGTTACTTAAATTTACCAAGTTATTTTACAATTATATATTGGATTATCTAAATTTTGGATTTATTTGCCTCTTCCTGTTTTCGGATGTAAAAATGTTACTTCCAAGAAGCTTTTTGTAATACTACCAAAAGCTTTTCCCTATCTACTTTGAGACTTCTCAGCATCTCATTTATTTTCAGAGTTTGATCAAACTTGATGACTTATTTATAGTAGGCTGTTTTTGTGCTTAGTGCTGTAAAAACCATGGACTAAGTTCCAAAAACCCCTACTCTAAATCAGATCCAGGCAGTCTAGTTGAACACACTGTACAATTGCTTCATCAGTTTCCATTGAAAGATAAAATTTCTTTCATTATTTTCTTTTTATAACCCAAGAAATGCAAAATGTATGACTGTTTTCTAGTATTCATTCCATATCCTCCTTTCTGAAAATTGATATGAAGATTTGTTTAAACTGATAGCAGTAACTACCTCTTCTGTGAATAAATTACACTTCCCATTTCTGAGAGGTCCTACTCTTTTCCTCCTTGCTGACCTCTTCTTCTCCATGCACTTTAAAAAATTCTGATTTATCTCAAACCCTCATGCAATCTGCTTTTCATTTTCTACCCTTAATTTTCTTATCATTTTTTACACTCTCTCTTAACTTCATTCTCTAATCTTCTCAGTACTGCTGTGTAGCTGATGTTTTATGCCTTGGATTTTCTTTTTCCTTACTTTTTAATACATTTTGGACTTTCCAGCTCATCCTCATTGACTTTTTACTCCTTGTATATGTATTGCAAGATTGCCCATGCAACCTTTGGGTATGCATTCATTTACCTCTCCATATTTTTCTTTTTTTTTTCCTTCAGCTGTCAATATTTTTTCTTTTAATGGTTTCATCATGTTAATTTTTCATCTGACATGTTACATTTCTCTAAAATGACTAATCTTAAATGTTTTGAATTTTTAAACTGTTTCTAATTTTATTTGTCTTTCTAGTTTTGAAAGCAGTTACGGTGTTTTTGATTCTTTCATGAATAGGTTTTCATGCCTCTATTTAAATTATAATCTCAAAATTTCTTGCAATTACTTTTTTAAAAGTATATATTAAAAAAATGGAAAACCTCTTTGGGAACAGGAACACTCTTAATTTTTTGTAACAAAAATTGCATTGCTAAAGACAAACCAATTAATCATTTTGTACAATAAGGAAGCAGTTTTGCATTTTCTGTGCCAGTCAAGGATTGCATTAAGGCTGAGATATCACGTTAAGGCAACTCTGCTGCCCATCCCTGTCTGCAGTAGATTTTCTGAAGTTAGCAGACAGGTTTGTTCCTGTTGAAGGGTCTTCCTCTTGACTGATAGTAAAATGGCAGTGATGGCCATGGAGATCAGTGGCCATAAATCTAATAAAGAAGTGTTTATGATGCCTAAGAAGGAGTTACAGATGCTGTGAATAAAGCTTTATAAGTAGGAATCAAAAGCAAAGATGCTAGAGGCCTAGGCAGAAATTTCTCAGGTGCTATACACAGTTAAATGGTATTTCAGCTTCTATACAAGGTTCACTTTCTGGATAGGACTTTGTTATACATATTTGTGTATGTGCATAAATATATGTATATATATATCCATATAGGTGTATATATAGACATACATACATGTGTCATCTTGGAAAGTTGATGATAATTTGACAAGGCTGAACACAGCTGGGATTTTTCAGTTTTTTTTTTCTCTAATAATGAAAAATCCACTGGACTAACGGAAAGTAAGTTGCTTCATGAGTAAGTTAAATTCATAAATGTTTCAAGATAGTTTAGAAAGGTTGTTTTAGCCAGGCCTTTGCTCCCCCTGCACTCCTTCTGAGGCTGGTGACTAATTTTGTGATGGTTAAGGAAAAATAGATGCAGGCAGTGAGTATCTTGAAAAATTGAAGTAAAAGATAATGCAGGGGTCACGTTAAGGATTTCTTGTTTAAGTGTCTGTCAAATGAAGGATGATCCAAAATCTCTCTCTTTTGCAAGATGCAGACCCAGAGTAGATTTTAGCCTTAAGCATTTATTAAGTTTTTAGCAAATTGATTTGAATGCTTCTAAGCTGTATGAAATAAAGGAGGTTTTAGAGTTCTGGATTAAATCTTTACTTGTATTATAGCTGCAAGTGGCTTCAGTAAACAAAATTATTATTTTATGGGTGGTTAATCTGTAACATGGGCCAAAATTTTATTGCACAAAAATTAAAAAAGAGAGACATCAAATACTGAAACAGATGTCATATCTGATTGATTTATAGCTAGCTTTAAAACATACTACGTTGAGCAGATCTATATCTAATTTACCATTGTTTCAGACTTTCATTAACATCAAAAAGGAGTACAAGTTATGTAGTATCAGTAGGACTCCCCACCTCAGAGAAATACTGAGGAATCAAGTGTTGAACATTAACTTTACATGACAATATATACCTAAACCAGGGTGACAGTGGAAGCATTCTCTGATGCACTGCTCTGGGTGGGGGAAGGGAGAACTGAAAATGAGGAAAGGAATAAACTGGACCCTTAGTGCCAAGCAGCACAAATTGGAGTTAAGATGAATAAGAAGAATCCAAGAGCTATTAATCGAAGCTTAGCACCTCCAGGGATAAATGATTCTTATGCCTGAAATAGATTTAACTCTCCCCAAACAGTAATCTCACTCCTGAACAGGAAATGAAAATAAAAGCCAGCTACCTACCAGGCAAGAGCAGTCTCTACCTTCTGAATACTGCAGTCACTCTAGAGCTGCTAAATGTCTGTCCCTAAGTCCCCTACTATAAAAATTTGTGAATGTGAATGCCTGCATAATTATCTTTAGCTATACAGAGATTTTTAAAAGGGATCCTCTTTTCAGAACCCTCAGGTCTTCCTTGTATCAGTGCTCTGTCATTAATATGCAATTTACATGTAACATAGTTTGCATTGTACTTTCCTAAGCTGTAGTACTTCCTTTTTGTCAAATAAAACTTTGGCATTCAGGGAATCATTATTTTAATTTTGAGATGAAGGAATTCTTAAAGTTACTTGTCCAACATTCTGATGAATTATTTATCTTTAAAGAATGTTAGATATGCTGCTATTAGTTTTCAGACACATTTAATTTAGTTCACATGTTTCCCTCTTATTTTCTGATTAACACTACAACAAATATGTGTTTAAAAGATGCAATACTTGTTTTGGAATTTTTTAAATAAGCTTTTGGCTTAAAATTCAATGGATTTTTTCCAAAGGGAGGAGGTCTAGAATGCTGTGGCATTCTGCAAGTTCAGCCCTGAAAAACAGTCTTTATTTAGCTGCTAAAAAGAGCAGGGAGAAGGCAAGGATCTACAACTACAGCTTTCTTTTATGCCATGGTTCTTTTTTGAAAGGCTGCTTCAACTATTCCTTAAAAGCCTTTAGTTTATGTTTGGCTGTAATTCGTATTACAGACATCTTTTCCTGATTTTTCTATTTCCACTGGGGTTTCACTGCTTTGGATAAATCTAGCTGCAGTGGAGACAGTGGCAAAATTTTAACTTCATTGGCATCAGGATTTCATCTTCCAGTTCATGTTCTCTAAACCATTTCAGGTGCAGCTACTTCAGTAATTTGCTGTAGTCCACTATAGCCTGATTCTTCCTTTTTACTTTTCACTGGATATGCAAAACTATTTTTTTATTGATTTTCTAGTTCATTCATGAATCAGTATTATACAGACAGACTGATTCAGCCTGAGTTGGAATTCCTGAGAATCTCTAATTTCGTATTTAGAAGTATGTAGAATCTATGAAGGGAAGGATAATTTCTCTTATCTCTGTGGTGTAGCCAAGGTGCATATCTTAATTATTACGTTTTCTAGTGGTGCTAGATTGAAAATCAAGGGCTTCTCAACTTCTGATGTTGCTTTCAATCACCCATGAATCTCAACCTGGAGAAAAATGACTTCATGTAATTTTCAGTTTTCCTTCTCTGAACTGGGCTATGTTTCCTCTTTTTCTGTACTGGGAGCAAGTGTTAGACTGGTTAGAGAATATCACACAGTTAATGTACACTAAATGTGTAAACCCACATTATTCAGAATGCATAAGCCCTGTGTAAGGGATGCTTTTCTCTTTTGATTCTCTTACTTTTGTAATACCTTTTTAACATCCTAGCATTTTTATTTTTTCAGTACTGTGTCTGATATGTGAAATATCTGGTTGAAAGCCTTGAGGTTTTGTTGCAGAGCACCAGTAATCAGCTCTGACCTCCTCACGGTGTGGAAAATTATGGGGGTTTTCCAGATGCTTCACCCATTTAACTGCACTTTGGTATTGGAGGGATTCTACATTCTGAAACTGTTGCTTCTTCATTTCCTTAAATAATATCTTAAAGAAGATATTTGTTCACCCAACCTATTCAACTCTTTCCCCAGATAATTTATTAATATATTGGGCTGTCTACTCCTCTGCCCAGAAACATATGGGAATCTTTTGACCTACATTTACCTTGAAAGTGAATTTTTTTCTTTAATATTTATACATGCAAAGACAGACTTTCTCATCATGTGGCAGATATGGCTGATTTGGGTCTTTTGTAGAGGGTCACACTAAAATGTTTTTTGAATACTAAATACTTTAAAAATGTGGATCTGTCTCTTCCACAGGCTGCTTGCCTGTCTTCAAAGGTTTACTTAAGGAATCTGAGACATTTCAGTTTGTTAGCATTCAGGAACACATAATCACGAGAAATGATTATGTGCAGGTGCTTTTATTGAAGATCTCTGGGTGTCAGGGGTACAAACCCAAATCTGACACAGACATGGATTCGGGATGAACATGTTTTTATATTCTACCGTTATATAACTTTCATGTTAATTATTAAACTTACATTGTTCTATTGTATACATAGATTTCAGCCAAGAATAGCCTCCTTAGATTAGGAACATACAGTTTCTCATGGTTCTTCTTATGAGTATACAATAATTATTTTTAATTACTAAACAATCATCACATCTAGCAATTCTATCATTTATCATACTACTTACGCAGGAGAAACTCAAAGCTTAACATTTCAGTGTTTTATCTTAACATTTTTCCAGGGCCCCACTATCAGGTTGGCATGTGAGTTTTTAGTGTGCAATATTAGTGTACAAGGATTGTTCCTACAGATCTAGTCCATGGTTTCCCCTGAGTGAATACTCCTTTAATTACTCACTAGAAGAATGTTTTTTAAAAAGAAATATTATAATGACTATGCTGTGTACAATAACCAGGATAGAAAAAAGGCAGAGCATTTTAAGGTTTGAAGGACACAGCACCTGCATGACCAAAGACTGCTTTCTCCTGAGGGACTTGGGAAAAGTTGTTAAAGTGGTTGCTCCTGAGGCAGTGCAGAGGAGAGGGATTTGTGGAGGCCAAACACTGAACAGAGGAAGTGACAGAGGACACAACCTAGCTAGAGAGGTGTAATGAGAACTAAAAAGTTGTATTTTGTTATCTTCAGTAAAAACTCACAGTAAACATACAAGAAAAATCCATGAAAATATCCCATAGCAACCTATTTTCCCTCCTGCCACACTCCCTCATTCACCACCTTTCAATAGAGCACTAGTGCTCCCCTTTAGACAAAGAGACTGAATTTGCAAAACTGTGATCATGTTTCAAGGCAGTCTTACCTCTGATAGGAGATGTCATGCATTCTGTTACAAAATAAGAGCAGACCAGCACATCTCTGATGCTGAATGCATCACAGATGCTCAAAGTTGTGCTTGAGCATAGTTTAGAAGTGTGATGTCCTTTCAGGCAAAGCTGAACAGTCTTTTATATCTTATGGGACTCAAATGCACATGCAAGTTTGTCTTCATATATCTTTTATTTTTAAAATGAATGAAAAATTTATGCTGAATGTCGAGAGATCTGCACCCCTTTTTTGTACTAGTCATTGACTGTCTCTAACAACACTCTTAGAAGAATTGAAATATACATTTTACCCATTCACATGTTATGCTTGAAAAAGTGCTGGATTAGATTAAAAAGTACAGAAAAATAATAAATCTGTATAAAACACATTGCTTTCTAATCCCAATGTGTTGTAAGAGCTGCAAGCATTTGTTTCTGTTAATAAAAAAAAAATCTTATTTTTTTCAACATAAAGCCAAAGCTAAAAATGAATTTTAATGAAAATGGGAGTGAAAACATTTCTGGAAAATTAAATGGTGAATTCTACTGGAAAGCATACAGCAATTCTTCAAATATGCATTGGAGGCACCTTCCTAGACCATTTGTTACTAAAAGTAGTGTGCTGATTACAATTAGTTCCCTGAACAACTCAGAGATGATCATAGGCACAGCTGTTGTTGTTTAAGGTAACAGGCACATCAATGGCAAGGCAGTAGATATTGATTCGTGCAGTGACATCCTTCTAGCTATGTCATCTGAGTGAAAGAAGTCCCCAAATTAACCAATAACATAGCGTTAGAAGTTGTAGTGGTTGCCTCCTGGGACTTGTTCTGGTTAAGGATAGATACCTCTCCTCTTCCCACAGCCATCAATCTTCCATGAAGGATTGCATGCAGGTCTCCATTGGTCAAAAACAAAATGTGAAGTCCAAAAGGACAAAGTAGCAGATTGCTGGATTTTATGTATATAGAAAATTTCCCCACAGGACACTGGAACTCAGTCTAAGTCTTAATATGCAATTGTGAGAATGTTAAAAACAGTGAATCAGTTTTCCTCTTTAGGTATTTGAATACAGATGTTTTAAATGTAAAGTCCCATTTCCATCAAAATCAGATGTCAAAAATTGTTAGTTGTATCAACTTGATTTTCTTACTGTTCTGATTGTACAGTCCATTTTTGTCATGGGCCACTGGCTATATAGTACATCAGCTGACTGTGTGTAATAAAGGGTAACAGGCCTGGACATTGTTGATGTTAGAGCAGTAAAAAGCAGTGACCATAAATACTTAATCCACATGAACATCAATGAGAAAGTCTGTATGTAAGTAATAATCATATGACATATAAAATGTTAATCAAAGAATTCAAGCCCTAATTTGGATTTAAACTATCCCTCATTTTTGTTTATTTGGTAATATAAAACCTTCTTGTAATCAAACATTTTACAGTTCTTAAATTACCTTTTTATAAAGGTTATGCATTTTATCAAAATTATGACTTAATTTGTCCTCTTGCTGTTTTCAAGTAGATGGGCAAAAAAATTCTTTTGATGCATAAGCTGAGTTTTATTCAAGCAAGTATTCAATTAAATCTGGAGAAGTGTATTTATATTACTGATTTTGAGATCCAGATGCAATTATAGACCAAGCCTGAGTTTAAAAAAATGAAAGTATCTTTTCATATATGAATTACTTTACAGCTGCATATAGATTCATATTTCCAAAACCACATAATTGTACATGTGGCTGAAAGTAAAAGAAATATTTGACAAAATCTATTGTCTTTAAAACAATAAAATAGTTGTTCACATTAGTAAATTTTATAAACATTCACTCCACAAAATGAAAGTTTTTCTTTCTTTTTTTCTTGGAGCTAGAGGAAAAATTAGTATCTAGGCTATGGGCTATGGCTTTTAACATCATGCACAAATAATTCTGAACAGAAGAAGGAATTTTAAAAAATCTTTTATATTTATTAAAAAACCCTCAGAGCTCTTATAACATGTAGAGAGGTATGTAATCTTATCCTTTCTTCTAATTATGCTGCAATCAAGGTATACTAGGAGTAAAACCATGCTTTAAGTGTAAAGGATTTTAGAAATACAACTGGTCCCTATTAATACAATATAAAAATTTTTAAAAAGTGCAACTGCCAAACATGTTCATTTTTTTGCTGACATAATGCTCATTTCTAAACTATGTGTGAGCCTTTCTTTGCATCTCATTTTCTGTATTTTTTTTCTTAATAAACATTTATAGCAATTCTTCAAAGGTTTCTGTTGTAAAACTGCTTGGAAGTCATAAAGAGATTTGGGGATTTCAGGTTTAAAACCTTATTGATATCTTTATTGTGTTAAAAGACTTTGAATATGAAGGTTATTTATATACATTTGATGTTCCCCTTAGAAGTAAATATTGAAATTACGGTATTTTTCCAGTTTTTCTCTTATACAGCAAGGATTTAATGCAATTATATCAAAGGAGAAGTTCCTTGCTTTGGATGAAAACCGAAATGCATGTTTATCCTACTGGGGTCTATTTTAGAAAAAGGAAACAGGATTTCAGTCTGCCTAAGGTAGTTTTGATTTTGTATTGCAGAGAGGGGGGGTTTTGTTGACATTTTATTCTTTTCTCTCATTCTGTAGTATGAATCTCAGACCAAATTTATAATTCTTAATAATTTATATCTGTTATACAATCCCAGTGTTTGACTCAGTGCCTTTTAGCAGGATATACAGAAAATCATAAATATTCATCTGTTCTTAAATTTTTTGGAAATCTGTTCATATTTTACAGGGTCCTTCCAGTCTCTTTACATTGTATAAGGCTCATTAGGAAGAAAGAGAGCACATCTGCCATGCTACTGATCCAGTTTAGAATGGGAAGAACCATATCCCATGATACTGATGAAACTGATGTTGAGTGTAAATGTTCAAATTCATTTCTGTACAAGGCATCATTTAGGTGATTTTTTAGGTGCAGCTGTGGTTCTGAAACCAGAACATGGCAAAGGCTGTGAATGGGCAGCTGGTGCTCACAGGTTGACTTAGAAGAAGGCTAAACTCTGTGTAGCTTTGCAGCAAATTACTTGGGTTTTTGACTGCTGCAACACCAGCTTTGTATCTTCTAGAAGGTGGAAAACATGGATGGGTTAGTTGCTGATGTTAGCAGAAAGCCACTGCAATTGAGGGGAAAAGAACAGCTAATGTAGTTTCCTCTATCTCACATAAAATCATGCCAAAATAGTTTAGGTAGAATAATTATTGCTAAAGGGCTGAGAAATTTGAGATTTTGGTTTTTGAGTGATTTAAATTTTTGTTCAAATTATATTGTTTTAAAATTTTTTTGTAATGCCCTGCATTTTTATTTTTTTTTTTTGTAATTCAGGGCTGTATTCTCTTTGTATAAGCTGCAAATATCAGTATATGGTGATAATGTTAGGTAAAAGCATTTAAAAACTGCAGTTATGACACTTGAGTCTTGCCTAATCATTTGTTAATTGTAGTAGGGTACCTATTTTGAAATTTTTTTCCTGATAGTAAGCTACACTTTTGATTTTATGCTGAAAAAGAAAATTACCTTTCACTCTCATTTTAAATTGGTCACTGTCTGTTTTCACTCCCTGTCCTGTTGCATGCAGAAAGTGAAATCCACAGGCCTGTAGTGGATGAAGCTAATATTGTCTGTGTCTTTCACTGCTGGCTGTTACAAAAATCAATACAAAAAACTTATGAGCATTCTCAGTACCCAATTCAATAGAAAATATGTCCCATTTCTGCAGCTTTTGCAGCATTGTTTGAGCTTCCAGGGCATGGAGGTCTGGACATACTTTTTATTGAATCAGATCCTCAGTAATGTCTTCATATATTTTTAAAGAAAACTGTGAAGGTACACACTGAAATAAACAGTGAGAATCGTACAAGTTGATGGCTGCACCAGAAAGCTTGAATCAGGATGTGAAGACTGAAATCTCTGGCTAGCAGCACTTTCGTCTGAAGAATGATTTATTTCTTACATAAGGTCTACTAGATCTGGCTGCATCAACTTCAAAGAACACAAACATGGTGCCTTTGGCACTGCCTGATTTTAAAAATATATGCCCACCAATAAACCAGCAAGAGATACTTACAGTAATAAAAAAATCATGATGGGTAAAAGTTTTTTTCCTGCCAGCTTTACCAGAACATGTTTCTCCTTCCTTTCCCCCCACCCCTTTCTGTTTGACACATTCTTTAAATATTCAAAAATATGTTTTAAACTATTCTTATTTCTAAAAGTCTGATTTGTGTCAGTTCTCTACCTATATTGAAGTGCCTGGAAGATATATACAGTCTGAGAGAAAGCAGTTGGCTCATGATAAACACAAGATGAAAGTGATGCTTCTAGGCAGAGATTCAAGGAAATTTCTGGAAGGCCATCCTCTCTGTCAGCTGAAGACATCAAAATATTCCAATGGGAAAAAAGTTCTTATTTCTTTTCATTGTCTTTACATATACTTACTGTATTCAGTTAGTGGCATTTTGTGAAAAATTGTCTTCTGCATCCTCATCTGCATGGACTGAGGCAAAAAATTTGTAACACTTTTAATGGCTGTGTAGGAATTTTGCAGACTTCAAAGAGGTCCTTAGTGGCATACAGGTGAAAACTGATACAGAGTCCAGTCACAGCCATGACTGATGTGAGAGATATATTACTGTGATTTGGTGACATAAAACCTGGTGATTATGTTAAGAAAACCAAATTTGTCTTGCATTTGCAGTGGCCAAGGAGAGGTACTGAAGAAGCAGAAATTTTGACTTCAGACAAGCTGAGAATCCCAGCTCTCCCACCACTCCTCATCAATCCCCGTTTTCTGGCTGCTTCCCTAGGTCATATGGTTGATGTGTAAAAGCATGATTTAGTTTCAAGAACTGAAACAAATGTTTGACATCTTCTTGATTTATTTTAATGGTATTACCAATATTATCAATAATGATGGGTATTTGAAGGTATCTTAACTTCTCAGGCAAGATCTTTTTGGCAGTATAAAAAAAGTCATTAAATGTAAATATTTTAAAGCTAGTAAGGTCCCCTTGCTAGCTGCTAAGAAAACATTTAGAAGTTCATTAGTGAAGAAAAAATAAGGTTTTTTTGTTATGTTGCTCAACGTATTTAAGGAAATTGAAAAAAAATGTGTACGTATACATTGTATACAGGTGGTGTGTGTGTGTGTGTGTGTGTGTGTGTGTGTATTATTTTTGTTTCTCTGTGTGCTATTTTTTTCCTTTTGTACTGTTGACTTACTTGATCACCAGTGCAAAGGCAAAGTCTGGTTGGAGGGTCACCAACAGGGAAACAGGCTGCCCAGAGATGTTATTGAGTCTCCTCTCGACTGAAGGGGGTCCTGGGCACTCTGCTGTAGCTGAGACTGCGTGAGGAGGGGATTGGTCTAGGGGTGTCTTCCAACCTCAACCATTTCATCATCCTTTGATTTTTCTACTCAATTGCTACAGAAGTCCAAACATAATTCATGCTAAAATTTATCATATATTTAGTAACTCTGATTTCTAGAAAGTGCAAGTCACGATCTCATATCATCTGCTCTATACTTTTTGGAAGTAAGCTAAATAGGAATTATTTCATGTTCTACACAAAATGAGCTGTGTTTGCTTCACCTGCAGCTAATGAAGAAAGACAGTTTACTCTTTTTAGGAGATTTTTTAAAAACAGTCTGGTTGCCCATCATCTGCAATTTCTGAAAACATTGAAAATTAGTTAACTCTATACACATGAATAATTTTGCAGGAAAAGTTTTCATCTAAAAAATTACACTACTTAACCTGAGCGACTAGCAATATTATCGGTATTAGTTGTTTTTCCAGTGGGGATAATACAGTGAAGACAGATCTTTCTTTGGAGAATTCAGTCACTTTTTGTGGATCTAGGTCCTTAGATATAAAAACTGTTTCTTTAGATACTGTAGGAATCACAAAAATAGAAAAGATCTCTTTAAAAACCATTACTGTTTTTTTTTCTATTTTCACTGCCGTCAATCATTCTCCATTATTCTTTCTCAGGGCTATCATTTCCAGAGCTTTTCTTGTCCCTGGCAATCCCTCTGTTTCATTTTCTCTGTTTCTCGCAGACAGTGGTGCAAAGCAGAATGTTGCAGAAATTCATGTCCTTTTTGTCAGTCCCCAGAAAATCTTTGCAAGTGCTCTGAGACTACTGACAGATTTCTGTCTTCTGTGTGGTGGTTGATTTTGTTTTTTCAATTCTCAATAAAATGGAAGATAATTGTCTCATTACAGCTGTTTATTAGTGTCTACCATAAGAAACCTCTGAGTACCCTGAAATGACATCACAAAATATGAATGTATATAAATCAGAAACATTTCTTATTCATAATCATATGTTTATAATGCAATCTATTTCAAATACACTAGATGAAGCACTCCATACTAAATTTAGCTTTCTTTTGTTATGTCATGTTTGTTTTATTCAACCAAGTTTTATGTGACTGTATTTCAACCACAGGATTGTCTGTGAACTGATTGTGGGGATTATCATATTGTAAGTATAAAAACTTGAGTTATTTTGATTGGTTGCATATGACATAGCGTTTGTTTCCGTTAACAGACTGCATGAATAAAATGTGCAGAAACTTGAAATTCTTGGGCTTAGAATACATTTCATAATAACTTTTAATACTATGTTCAAAGGCAAACAATCTGAATATACTTCTGAAAATATTAAATTTTATTTTTAATTTTTACAGTAGACTTCTAAAAAGAATTTTTTTCAAGATGATTCTGATAGAAATTGTTCATTAAGTAAACTGTAACATTTCTGGTGAATATATATAGTGGATTTTTTTTTTTGCACAGACACAGATGTACTTATATTCTATATAAGGCTTTAAATAAAGAAATTATTATTAGATTTAATTATTATTATTGTTCAGCAAAGAGGGTTTTCAAAGCTGAAACATGCTACTAGTTTAAACAGACATTATTTCTAAAAGGAAAATGTTAGTAGTTAAAAAAATGATCAATTTTCTAAAACAGGCCAACTAATATAGGAAAAGAACTGCTAGAAGTTTACACTTATCTATGTGAATTATGCTATTTATTTTTAATTTAGACACTTCATGAATTCAGTCTTTTCCATAACTGTATTATGTGCATTATCTAGAATAATAGAAAATAGGTGAAAATCAACAGCTAAATATCTATACATTTCAGAAGCTATATAAAATACATCTCACTTTGCATTTTACTTGTATATTATCAAGCATTTATGAGAATCATATTGTGCAGGTTTTAGTCACGTACAGGAGAGATATTTCCCCCTTCTGGTATTAATATGAGACCATTGTCAAAATCCAAGCAGATCTGGAGGCTGCCTGGCAGATGTGTATATCCTCTACCTGTGGGAGTGTGCACATTGAAGTAATACTTTATGAAGTCACACTTCGGAGTCCAACCTGAAAAATCAAATTTTCTGGTTTGCCAGAGGAAGGAAGTGTGAACGAACTGAATAGTGTATCTCCTCCTTAGAAGTTTAGAAGTCTGCTCCTGAGAGATTATTTTGTTTGGAATTGTTTCTCTGCATCTTCTACAGTGAACTATTGGTTTTGCTGTCACTGATAACTCTTATGTTTTAGCACCTTTATACCTTTTTGGCTTTATACCTTGTCACTTATCACTGTCTTTCCACTTGCACAAGTTAGTTATCTCAAGTATGTAAAATTAAAATGGCTAGGGGGTCACTAACATTAAAAGAGTACTACACACCAAAAGGTAGCAGCAATTTTCATATGATCCTCTGCATTAAACCCCAATTTTTATCAAAGAAAAGCAATAGGTTTATAGGAGAATTATCTCCAGGAACAAACTCTACAGCCAAGTCACCTAATTGATTGGAGAATTTTTCATTTCATTCATGACCTTGAAGTCAGTGATGCCTGGAATGCCCCTCAGACCATGTCATGGGTGCTCTAGTAAAGATCTATCGCTAGATCAATTACTAAAGCAATGGAACATCTGATCCTACCCTTGAAATTAACCAGGAAAAGTAGGTCAGCACACCTTCAGCTGACACAATGAAGTATTATGCTCTCAATGACCCAGGAAGGAAAGCACTAATGATTGATGGGAAGAGATATTTAAATGAGAAAGTTGAAGCACACTAGAATTAAGCATGTCAGAATGATCAAGCAACTCTAGATGGCCAAGTGCCTTCAGATAACAGTAGTTTTGGCCAAATCTCACATGAGTTTATCCCTTCCTTATTTATAATGAAATTTTAAAGGATTTAGGCTTCAAAGATCCAACAGTCTTTCCAGATGGTAGCCTTTTCTTTCTTTGTTGATCCATGTTTTCTGTTAAAATTATTTGCCTTTCATTTGTTATCATAATCTGTATATGTCATAGAAAGGCCATTGCCATTTATTCTGAGCAGCTAAAACCACTGGAACAGGTGTCAGAAAGAATTTTGCAGGTTATCACTTACCTGCAAAAAAAGAAAGAAAACTTTTCTGAGTATGCTTCAGAGGCATTCTTCTTTGAGTAAATAACATGGAGAAATTCAACAAAATACCTGTGGTAACGCAAAGAATATCAGAATGATCTGCAAGTAAGTTTAAATTATTTTATGGTCAAGAGCTCAGCACATATTTAGAAACCACTTAGAACTGCTTTTTTGGTCGTATGTCAGCATCACGTGTTACTTCCCAGTCATTCAAACCTAGGCCTAAAGCAATGTTCTTTTGTTTTGGGTAGACACAATGGAGCAAATTCCAACCAAATATTCTCAAGAGCTAAAAATACACAAAAGTTTACTGGCAGACAAGAAAATTAAGGAACATTGGCAAAAGAGTAAATAGAACATACTGTCACTTATCACAGCATAGACTTAGTTCACTGAACACAGATAGCCTTTAAACACATTGGATGCTATATTCCATGAGAAGAGAGTTAGAAGAAGAAAGGGAAGAGAACAGTGAGGTGGGTTGAGATCTGGCTGAACAGCAGATGCCAGAGGATTGAAATGAGTTGCACAGGGTCTAGCTGGAGGCCTGCCACAGTGTCCCCAAGGTTCGATATTGGGCCAGTATTGTTTAACTTATTCATCAGTGACCTGGATGACGGGGCAGTTGTCTCCTCAGGAGTTTCATTGATTACACAAAGCTGGGAGCAGTGGGAAATACCCCAGAGAGCTTTACAGCTCTCAGAAGGACCAGGACAGGTTGGACAGATGGGCAGAGAAGAACATTCTGAAATTCAACAGAGGGCAGTGCAGGGCTCTACACATGGGAGATAATAACCCCATGCACCAGCAGTCTGGGAGCTGGCTTGCTGGGAAGAAGCTCTGGGGAGAAGGACCCTGGGGATCCTGTTGCACAACAAGCAGTCCATGGGACTGCAGTGCCTTTGTCACCAAGAAGGCCAGTGGTACCCTTGGGTACCTCAGGAAGAGCATTGCCAGGAGGTTGAGGGAGGTGTATCCTGCCCCTCCACTCAGGCTTAGTGAGGCTGCATCTGGAGTGCTGCATCCAGGTCTGGGCTCCTCAGAACAGGAGAGACATGGGACTTTTGGAGCAGGACCAGCATAGGGCAACAAAGATAATGTGACCTCATCAATATTTGTAAGTATCCAAAAAGAGGGGGTCAAGAAGATGGAGACAGGTTCTTCTTGGTGTTTCTAAGAAATAGGACAAGACACCACAAGCACAACAAGAAACTAATGCATTTCTGAATATGAGGAAGAACTTCTTTACCTTATGGATGATGGTTCTCTGGAACCTTGCCCACAGAGGTTGTGGAGTCTCCCTCACTGGAGATATTCAAAAACCCTCTCAACAGAGTCCTGTGCCATGTACTCTAGGATGATCCTGCTTAAGGATAGAGATTGGACCATATTCACAGAATATTCTGAGTTGGAACAAACCCACAAGGATCATCAACTCCAGCCCTTGAGTGAATGGCCTGTGCAGGGATTAAACCCACAACCTTGGTTTTGTTGGCACCATTCTCTAACTAAACAATCACCCACAAGTTATTGTTTAAAGACTGAGAAATCTTTGTGAAGGCAGAAAGATTTCATTATTGCTTTTTAGAACAATAGTCAGATAAAAGGTATGGTTTTGATGAAGTGTTTTAGAGATTATGCAATGCCTTTCCCGAGGTTTGTGGGATAAACATCTTAAAAAAAGAAAAGGTGAAGGAACTTGTTGGTCTCTTACCAGACTGACAATTTTTTTGCCAGTTCTGAAGACGAGACTATACTTGCACTTGCCTTTTCTACAACTAATCATCCAAAGACACAGCAAACAGCACTTTGAGTAGCCAGGGATTTGGGGTAGTCAATGTGCTTGCAAAGTTATGGCTCAATTGTTGTCAATTAAAATGACCTAGTTTTTGTATTCAACAATTAAAGGCACATCTGTCATAGGATATTAATAATTTAGAACAATAAGTTTACTGCATCAACTTTTTCTTGGACTACTAGGAAGAGAATTTACAATGTGCAGCTTTTTCTAAATAATATTCTATTGAGGGAAACATTGCTTACTTCACTGAATATTTTAAATGGGTGTATAAGAAATATGAAACACCTGTACAGAAGATTAAACTGAATGTCCTTGAGCTTGAATGACTCTGGGAGCTGAATGTGAGGTTTTTGGTTTTGTTTTTGGTTATTTTGCTTTCTTTGTTTTGTGTATTTTTTTTTTTTTTTTTTTGTTTTGCACTGGCATTGTTCAAGTTATGGTGTAACAGCAGCTGGAGCAGAGTGGAAAGGGAGTCCAGAGCATGAGCAATGAGACTACTTCAATCTACTTCAATGTACTTCAATGTTCAATGTAGAAAAAGTAGTTGAGAACGTAACTAAATGTTCGTTACCACATTTTTATCAATCTTTTAAGTGTAATCAAAGGGCAAATCTTCAGATTGGGAAACAGCTGGGGTAACTGATTTAATGTCTCAGTCAAGCCCTATTAACTGCAGCCTCAAAAATAAACTGGTTTTTTTGACTGTGATTTGAGTTCTGCCAAATATAATTTAAAAAAATTTGCAGTCATCTGTTTTCACCATTTCACTGTTTCTCCTTAGGTCCTTGGCCCTTAAGGGCCACATTATTTTATGTTTCCAGAAAAGGTGTCAAAATTACTGGAAAATAATACCAATTCTTACTGGCAGAAATTCTGAAATAACTCATAAAAATATTTTTCCATATCTGGTGTATTATGATTTAATTTCTCTTTTAACTAGATTTTCATACTCACTTTCCTTTTTCTCACACACTGAGAGAAAAGCAAAGCTTTTTGTGCCTGAACTAAAATAAAACATCAAAAAACCCCAGTGATGCTGCTGCATGTATGTGAATACACTGTGGTGATAAGTGTGATCTAATTCAGTTATTTTACATAGGCCACATGGAATCATTGTTCTATTTGAACAGCACCCTGTGAAATTAGCTTTACTCATAATGCTTTAAAGATTCAGTACCATGTTATTTATTTATATTAATTATTATATCATTTATGAAAATATATTATATTTATATTAGTAAATAAAACACATTTGATTGATGTAGGCAACAACTGCATATATTTGTCACTGAGGTAAGCAGGAATATCTCTACATTAAACCAGTTTTAAACCTCCCATCTCAAAGGAAATTTGCCTATTTAAGCTGTACAAAACTCTCAGCCTTCATAGTTGGTACTTCATAAAAAGCACCATTTTAAGATAAGTATTTAGGCAACCACAGTCTGTGATATTATTAGCAAGTCAGAGAAATGCACTTCAAAACCTGGACTTGCAAAGAGAGCTCAAAAATAACTTACAGAAAAAAAGTTTTCCAGAGGTAGGTAATCTGGGATTAGAAAGAAACATTTCTGGATTGTTTTTCAATTTTTTTAAGAAACTTGAAGCAAAATGTATCTTTCTAGGGGAATTCTTATATTCTTATTATTTGCCTGACTGCTTTGCGGAGCATTTTCATTATGCATCATAAATGAAACAATAAAAATGTCACCTGGAAATTATGATTTGGTTTAAGGTTTGTCAGGTTATTTTTAAGAGCATCAACAAATGGTGTAAGAAGCACTACAAAGATCATTTTGTAATTAGGAGTGGTATGCTTGTAGTGTTGATTAATTTCAGGCAATGATTTCTGAGTACACTGGGTATGTAGCAGAGTTTTTTAGTATAATTAGACTTTGAATGCCAAGGTTGTGATCAATAAGAATTAAAAGACCATTTTCAAAAGCTATACTTATACAATTCATGCAATCATTTTTTCTTTCCTTTAAATATCTCAAAGCCCAAGGCATAAAAATTGTCAGGATTCTATGCTGGTAACATCAAAACTGCTACTTCTTTTCTTGCTCCATATAATAGTTACCTAACCTTTAAATTTCCATGTAAAATAAAGTTTGTTGATATTTAGTTCATTTGTATTTAGTTTAGCAGGTGCCAATTTAATTAATAATCAACCAAATGACATTCTAGATTTGCTTTGGATAGCAGTTCAATGCATTCTATTGATTTTTGTATTATTGGACTAGATGTTGTCATCATTATTACTGTGTGCCATGCTTCAGGCAGGATTTGAATTAACCAGTAGTATTTCAGTATAGGGAGCTTTTTCTTCCAGCATGGAAATTGTATTATAGTTCAGCAATAAACTACAATAAACTATTTTCAATATCCTTTTGGGGTATTTGTTATTTTTTGTTGCTTTTTTTTTTAACCCCCTTATGAATTTAAACATTCAAAACAAAATGCTTCCAAATGCTTTAGCTTATTTATATACAATAAAGTTTTTCAGTTTTGTTGTTTTTCTCAAGGCTCTGCTACATTTTCTTCAGAATATAATAATAATTATAATAATAATAATAGTAGTAGTAGTAGTAGTAGTAGTAGTAGTAGTAGTGTGATGTTAACAGGAGGACTGAGGTGAGACAGTTGTTCTATGGATTAAGCTTTATTTTCTCTGCACTGAAAGCAGCACTCTATTCACTGTTAAGTCAGTTAAAGGAAGGCATCCTGCCCCAGTGAGCCATGGGAACATCTCTGCAAGAAAACCAGTGTTGGCATGGAAAGGGATTACAATAGAGGAATCCTTAAGTATGTTCAAAACCTCTGTAACTCCAGGAAACTGGACATCTTGTATTACATTTTACGTACCTGTGATTCCCTTGGGAAAGAGTCTTTTCTTGCAGCAGTAACAGAATTTGAGAATAGTGTAGATTTCTCTCTGTTTTCTATCCCAAAAAATGTATTTGTTTCTTTTGAAACTAGCACTTCTTATGAATGTAGGAAGTTTTGTGTAAGGAGTACTGCAGCCTTAAACTTTATAACTACTGGGCAAAATTAAAGGCCACAGATACTGAGATCTGAACAGGGTCTGTTCCACATCAGTCTGACTGTTCTTATGACTGATGAAGTATTGTGTGTATGGAAGGGGTCTATCAGCTACATCTGGTTTTGCAATGGGGTTCAGATTAGACTCAGCTCTTTCAAATGTTTACAAAGATTTTAGAAACAGATGGAGACTCAAAGCTAAAGCAAAAATTTTTCACAGAGCTATGGAATAGTTGAGGTTGGAGTGACCTCTGGCCATCATCTTTTCCAATGCTCTGTTCAAGAAGGGACACTTACAGCACTCTTCTAGTAGTGATCGTTGTTATCACATTTTTGAGACACTCGTAGAAACTCAAACAAACAAATTAAGAAATTGCTTTCCAGACAACAAAAAGGATGAGAAATTGAGGAAGGTAAAGGACTTTCCCATACTCCTGTGGGAAATAGGTTTTCTTCGAGAGAGTATTCTCTGGTCAGGTGGCCATGCAAATGTAAACTGCAAAGCAAAAATGTGTGACTGAATTAAGGGAAGGCATTCTAAACACAAGTCCAAAAAGGTACTAATATCGAAAGACCTGCTTTTCAAGATGGAGTAAAATGTGTAATTAAAGTAATAACATGGAGTCCCATTTGAGGACTTTTTCCAAACTTTGCTTAATTTGAATTTCACATACTTGACATCTTGTTTTGACAATTCATCTGATTATATCAATATGTCACATTATGCAATAACAGCGAAACATGGTGTATTTCAGCACAATGAGTCATCCTGATGGCATGTCAGATCCAACGTATTCCAAATCAAAGTTCCTTAAATCATGATGATTGAAATCGCTATTTAAAGAGCTTTCCCGGCTCAGATTATTTGTATTTCCTATTGCTTCTGTAAAGTTAAGCTGGGTCTTTTACAGCCTGTCTCTCTTGACTCAGTTGTCTTTCACCATAAGTCAACACATAGGAGAAAAGAGAGATGTGCAAAACCTCAGGGGTAAAATGGAGAACAAAACAACCTTTCTTTTCTTGTATTTTTGACCAGGTTTGAAAATACACATCTAGAGGCTTAAAGTAAATTTCATTTCAATAGTAATTGACTTCCTACACCTTTCTAAGTAATCAAGATATTCTGCCCTTAAAAGCTGGGGCCAAGCAAAAAAAGCTGGGGACATTTAATGAGTAAATCTTCTTTTGCAAACTTTGGGCAAAAAAATCTTATTATTGAGTCATGTCAAGAATTCCTGAAATAAAGTTTCATTTTCTCTTACTCCAAGAAGGCAGAGCTAAAGACAAAACATATACTTCTATTGCTGATAGTAATAAAAAGTAATATTTTTTTTTTTAAGGAAAGAGATGTATTTCCTTTCTAGTTTTGTCACCTGAAGAAAAATTCCTGAGATTTTTATGATTTCTTTTTTTTGCCATGATAGAATATTTGGGTATCAATTTAGCAGAAGAATTACTTGATATCATTTTCTGCTTGTTCATAAGAGGGGACATATGGATTGCTTTCTTCCCCCTTTATTTGCCACTATTGCTAAAAAATACAGGAGGCATCCTATTTATGGAAGATGATAAATTTCCTCAGATACAAGAGTTCTGTTGAAGTCTGGGTGATTCATTCAATTTGATGATTAGCTTTTTTTGCTGAAGTAGCTTAGGAGGGCCTCTGTTTGATGTCAGTGTCTTCCCTTGCTTCTTTGAGAAGGAATTCGTGACCTAGTTGTGGAAATGTTTAGAAAAAAGTTGCTTCAAGGGTTACATACCTTATTAGCTGCTTTTCCACTGCTGAACATCACTACTCTTAATCCTAATCGAAGTTATATACACACACCTTAGCAGACAAATGGGTCACCCTGCTGAGTAGATTTCAGGCTCCTCAGAAAGTGATACAACAGCAAAACCATTGCATTAACCAAAATAGCTGCCAGTGATCATAACAGGTCCTGGCATTGGTGGAAAGGGCAGGAATCCTGGCAACTTCTCTGTTTTCTCTGCTTCTTCAGCAGATAGTCTGTCTGTTCTGAAGACACTGCTCTACTGTGAGAGAAACCTCCTGTCCACTGCCAGACTTTAACTAAATATTAGTTGGGAATTTAATGACAAATACAACACTGAGTCTGTGAACCCTCTAATTTGAACTCCTGCTGAATATGCGCAGAAGATGGGAGGGAAAGGCAAATATAAAGGACAACAGTGAATGTTGAATGTGAGATTATTTTTTTGCAAAATATATTTCTGAGTGTGCTTGGGAACCCATGCAAGCTGAAAAACACTGCTGAAATTCCTACTATAGGGGTTCATATTTTGTATAGATTATGAAATTAAATGATGTACAGAAGCCTCACTTTCCCTTCCATAAGGGGCTAAACCTGGTAGATAGCACCCCAAAACCATATGCATTTTTAGTTAAAATCCAAGCCCTTTCAGAATAGTAAACCATCTAAAAAACTTCAATAGATAAGAACACTTTTTTTCTTTCTTCAGTAAACCAGCGTATTTTTGAGCAGAACTGCTGGCAGAAATAAAACATATTTTTCATTATTACCCTGTTGATAAGTGACAATATTCCTGTCTGATTTTAATAAATGAAAAAATAACCCAGAAAAAAATCCAGACAGCACATATTAAAGTGAGATGTGTGTAAGTACCTTCCACTTTGACAAGATGATCAAATAATATTCATTACAGATATTCACAAAATAGATCTGGAAAGACTATTAGACATATGAATAATTATAACTCTCCTGGAAACAGTGCAGTATTTGATGTATTGTATGCTCTGTAAATTTTCATATGTTAGCTGTTGTTGTGCATGTAGTTTGTGACTGAAATTTTGGGGTGGATTTTTCTACTTTGCTGGGGTTTCAGGATACATTTTCCTTTTCTTTGTATTACTTGAGTTCTGATTTCTGTGAGGGGCAGGAGCATACTTTCTTATTATTTTTTTTAATATTACATTTTTACATGGCTATATTTGCTAGCCAACAGCTATATTTCAGTTTATCACCAGACTGCCTTGCAAATGGAAGCACTTTATAAAACAAGTGAAATCACAATACCCAATCATTCAGAAATATTGGACTACTTCAAATTTTTATAAGCTCTTAAATTTTGAGGTGATCAGGGTTCTGAGCTTGCATTGCACAGAATAATTTAAAATTATTGGAGCACTTCACATATTTTTAAAACCACTTCAGCTAGGAAATGATGGGGTTCCAGAAATATGTGACTTATAAGGGTATAAAATTATCAGAGAGCTTAAGTGTTTCATTGTGAAAGTGATCAAGGTTCCTTGCTTGCACATTGCAAAGCAATTGAAAATTACTGGAGTGCTTCGAGTGGTTTGTGTTTTTAGGATTTTCAGTCTCTCCTGCTCAAATACTCTTTAAAATTGTTCATGTTTCCAATATTTTCAATTACTGAGTATGCATCCATTATCCTACTTTTCCTTATTTTGGGTTTTTCCTTTGTCATTTTTTTTTTAGGTCCAAATATTTGGCTTTCAGAGATCTCAGAGTTAACTAAGTCTTGAAATCCTTTAGTTTCCAACACACAGGAGGAGCTTTGATGATCTTAACAGTGCTATTACTTTTAGAGAAAACAATTTAAGGAATAATTTTTATTAATGTCAGCATCCAAAGCTGAAACCTGAGGTTGTGCCTATATCTTTTATTATTTATAGAGTACTTTCCACATGTCGCTTATTTAATTAAAATTTTTATAAGGTTCAGATTTTAATTAATTAAAAAGTATTTATTATTTCTTCTGATATTCCCATGTTTTTTAAAAATTACCTTTAAAAAACTGGGTTTTTTCTTTGTGTGCCCTCCTTTCTCCTCCTTTTCTTTCTGTCTTCAATATACACACTGCACAAACCCCTGGTACATCATAATTCATTCTCTCACAGCTCATTCTCGGTACTATGTTTTGGTAGAACTCACAGTGGGTAGAATTTTGAGCTGGATTTATCATCCACACAAGAGAATCATAATAGTTCTATATTTTAAGAAGGGAAGAAAAAAGCCCTATAAAGTGCATCATTCTGCAATGCATTGTTTCTGTACATTGAATTTATGACTGTAAGAAGGAAATCACTTGTGTTATACAGGTATTCTATTGTGTGCGTTTAAAAATTTAATTCAGTCCCTACCGTGCTATTCGTTTTACTTAACTGTTTTCATGAACTTTGCTTATTTCAGGTCTATATTTCCTTACCTTATCTCTATTATGAACTGTTTGCTTCACCCATTTTCCTCTTCCAAAAGTATAAGGAAATAATGTAAGCATCTTGCTTTTTTTTTTCTCCTTTTTTTTTAGGTCTAAGTCTAGTAGTAAAAAGGATTTATTAATTTTTATCTTGTGTTGTATTTATGAACTATATTAGTGATAAGTAGTTTTCTGAAAATTAAATACTTTCTTTAGAGAGTAAATGCTTGTGCAACAGGGTGAAATTTTCTTTAACTAGAAGAGTATAATCATAGACTTAAAACAAAAAAACAGAAAATACTTGCAATATGTAGATCAGGGTTTTTTGATGATCAAAATGGAAATACTACATTGTTTGACATAATATTGCATTCATTTTCATGTTACTGTTTTCACTTTTAAGAGTAAACAGTAACAGCACCTAGAGCATGCATGATTCCTAGGAACTGAATTTGAATGGACTGTTTGTAAACTTTATTTATAATGCTTTTTATCATTCCTTTGTGAGAATTTCAAATTGGTAGCCGCCAAAATATGCTTGCAATGTAAGAAAAACTTGGAATTAAAAAATTATCATCTTATATATGTTTTATGTTTGCTGTCATGAATAGTGTCCTTCAACCATTAGAAAATTATACAAATAATAGTATAGTAATCTAATATATAATAGTACAATATATAATGATAATATTAATAGAAATACAGAATAATAAACTATAGTGCCGCGGCTGCTGTGTCAAAAGCACTCCCCTCCCATCCGAGCAGGGGGGGAAGGTGGCCGGGGCTAGCTCGGAGCACAGCAGCAGCTAGCAGCTAAGGGGGCACTACCCAGATCCATCAGGGACCTCCGGGCTGCGCCTTCCTCGGCAGGACAGCAGCAACAGTATCGAAAAGAAGCGGCAAGGCGGAGAAGCTGAGAGAAAAGAGGGTCTTGACACGCCCGGTGTAGCCCAGTGGTTTTAATGTATCATTTCTCCACTGCGTCGGGGCGGGAAAAGACACCACAAAATGGGGAGAAGCAGTATATAAAGGGGTGTACAAGAACCAATCGGGGGAAACTGAGGAGGGGAATTCAACATGACTGACAGGGGTGGCAACAAGTGATACACGAACGAGGGACGGGCTCGGGGCACCTGCCCAATCACCACCTGTGGAAGGGAGAAGTTTCTGGAAGGATGGGGGGGTTTCAGGAGATGAACGGGGCTCTGGAGGAGGGGAAAGGGGCAGTTGCCAGGGGAACGGGGGTGGAGACAAGGGCTTGGCAGCGAGCCCAGATTGGGAGGATACCATTCGAGGGAAAGGGGGAACCAGGACTGAACCATCGAACTGGGTATAGGGTTGTAACCAGGGGAATCATCACAAAACAATACAAAACAGGGAAGATAACTCAATTGGGAACTGGACACACACCACAACATCTCACTCTTTTTGTTTTAGAAAAAACAAAATTAAAATTGAGTCTTTAAAAGCTGATTTCGGAGCTCATCGATGCTTGTTCGCCGGCATCATTGGTAGGTCTGGAGACTGCAAACCATTGAGGAATGGGTGAGATTGAAAGAGGTTGCATCTCATCATAATAGAAAGTTTCTTGGTTAGAGCTCGTAGCAGGAAGGAGGGAGACGTGGTTCACTTGTGGTGCGGCGGTGGACAGAAGACGGAGGAGCAGTTCATAAATCGTTGAGAAACTCAAAATGACACACAAAAGGTTAGAAATGATAAGAATAACCGAGCAGTAAAACTTAAACTGGCGAATCGGGTTTTAACTGAAACAAACGAAGAAAATAAGTTAAAACTGAGGGCTCTGGGGTGGATGGTTCAGCCTGGGGGACACTGGACACGACATGGACTTTGCGTTTTCTCCTCAGGGCGGACTGGGTCACCTGAGGGGTGACGCTTGGTTTGTGTGCCTTCCCCGGGAGAAAGGGTTTTACCCACTTTGAGGGGACCCATTTGAGCCCGGCGGGGGTGGACACGCATGCGTATCCACGACCCCATGTTACCAGGTCAAATGGCCCCTCAACCTTCCAGGTTTCAGGGTCCTTCACAAGGACAGGTGGTCTGTCCTTGAACTGGGTTGCGGTCTGAGTGTTAAAATGCCTCGCAATGGGCGGGTTGAGGCACTCAAAGCTGCAATTGAGAAAGTTGATGGTAAACAATGCCCTGGCCAGTCGGATTTGAGGGGACTCCACTTTCACTGCCCCATTCTGATGTTCTAGAGTTCGTTTGAGGCTCTGGTGGGCCCGCTCAACCACGGCTTGCCCTGTCGGGGAGTAAGGGATGCCAGTCTTATGACTCACTCCCCACTCCTGCAGGAAGCTTCGGAACTCCCTGGAGGTGTACCCTGGCCCGTTGTCCATTTTGATTTCTTTAGGGATTCCCAACACAGAGAAGGCATGCAGCAGGTGTTTTTTGACGTCTGCAGTCTTCTCTCCTGTGTGGGCAGAAGCATACACGGCCCCAGAAAAGGTATCCACAGAGACATGTACAAACTTGAACTTGCCAAAGGAAGGGATGTGGGTGACATCCATCTGCCAAAGCTCGCAGCTTTTGAGCCCTCTAGGATTGGCGCCAGCATTGATGGCGGGGAGTTGGAAAGACTGGCACTGTGGGCATGTGGCCACAATCGCCTTTGCCTGGTCCCTAGTCAGTTGGAATTGACGGACCAGGCCGGGCGCATTCTGATGGAATCGCTGGTGGCTGAGTTTTGCTTGCTGGAAGGCATCAGGGAGCGGGGCCATCTCAACGGGAGCAGCCAGGGCATCGGCACGCCGATTCCCCTCCGCAATGAACCCCGGGAGGTCAGTGTGAGACCTCACATGCAACACGTAGAATGGGTGCTCTCGACGGGAGACCAACTCTACGAGTCTCGAGAGCAATTTGAAAAGGGTCATGTTGGAAACTTCCTGGAGAACTGCGTTCTCCGCTCTGGACACCACACCGGCTACGTATGCCGAATCAGTTACCAAATTGAAAGGCTCGGAAAACCGCTCAAAAACTCTGACAACAGCGGCCAACTCAGCAATTTGAGGTGAACCCTCAACGGTGGCAATGTCGGTCTCCCATTGCTGAGTTTGAGGATTTCTCCAAGTCGCTACGGACTTGTGAGATGCCCCGGACGCGTCAGTAAAGACAGTCAAGGCTTTTAAGGGCTTCCGGCTCTGAATTCTTTTTAGAGATAACTTGAACTGATTGTCCTGATTAAATAGTTTGTGTTTTTGTTTATGAATTGAGATTTGTCCGGTGTAAGAATCCAGAGCAAATTGGAGGGCTTCATTCTCCATGAGGAGATGTTCCAACATGGCCTTGGTCAACTGGCCCGATTTTAATTGGATGGGAATGTGTATGCAAGTGAAGTCGACACCGGCAAGTTCCCGGATCCGGAAGCGAGCCTTCCGGATCAACTCAGCCATCAGCTCTTGTGGCCGTGTCATTCTTTTGGACCTGTGATGGCTGAGGAACACCCACTCTATGATTAAGAGGGGGTCCCTCGAACCAGGGTCCTCAGATGTTTTAGCTGTTTCGTCCCACTGAAAAATCAACCCATAAAGGTGTGGCAAACTTCCCAAGATGATAAATTTGAATGGCAAGTCTGGGTGGTATCTGTGTGCCTGTCTCTGCGAGATGGTTCGCTGTACCTTTTCTAAGGCCGCTGCAGCCTCTGGGGTAAGGGTCCTTAGAGAGCCAAGCTCTTCTCCCCCTTTCAAAAGATTGAAAAGGGGGGCTAGGTCTTCTGTTGGAATGCCTAGCCAAGGCCTCACCCAGTTCAAGGCTCCACACAGTTGCTGGGCCTCCGCTAAAGTGGACACTTTTGGGTTGATAGCCAATTTTTGCGGAACAATGGTCCGCTTAGTGATTTCCAGACCAAGGTACTTCCAGGGTGGCATCTTTTGGATCTTACTTTCCTGAAGCTCGAACCCTGCAGAAGTCAACACATCGGTTGTCAGGGCAAGGGCATGGGTAAGTGTATCGTCGTTTGGAGCACAAACTAAGATGTCATCCATGTAATGTAGTATGATTGAATTTTTTGCTGCCTCACGGACAGGGGACAGCAGGGAAGAGACGTACCGCTGGCAAATCACTGGTGAATTTTTCATGCCTTGAGGCAAGACTCGCCAGTGGTACCTCTTCGCTGGGGCTTCACGGTTGATGGCAGGAACCGTGAAGGAGAAGCGCACGGCGTCATCTGGGTGCAAGGGAATTTGGAAAAAACAGTCTTTGATGTCCAAGACGGCTAAATTCCAATTTTGGGAGAGCATGGTTGGGGACGGCATCCCTGGTTGGAGAGCGCCCATATCTTCGATGATGTCATTAATTTGGCGGAGGTCGTGGAGGAGCCGCCATTTGTCTTTGTTTGGTTTTTTGATTACAAAGACAGGGGAGTTCCACGGGGACATGGACTCTACAATGTTACCCTTTTTTAGCTGCTCCTCAACAAGCTCCGAGAGCGCCTTTAATTTTTGTTTGTTTAGCGGCCACTGCTCTACCCAAATAGGTTTGTCGGATTTCCAAGTCAATTTGTGGGTAGGGCGCTCTTCAGTGGCCGCTACTGAAAAACCTGGGGAGCGTTGGGCAAGTTAATTGTAGCTCCCCACTGGGCTAAAACATCTCTCCCCCACAGGGGTTCCGCATAATCTAAAACAAATGGGCGGACTGAAGCTAATTGCCCATTTGGCCCCGTAATTTGCACCATGCTCTTTGACTGTTTTGCCAATTGGAAGCCCCCTACGCCTTGGATTCGGCCGACAGTGCTTTGCAATTCCTATTGTGACGGCCATTCCCTTGCGGGAATGATCGTCACATCTGCTCCCGTGTCTAGCATGCCAGTCACCCAAGTCGACTGCCCATCTTAGAAAGACGGCAGATGAGCCGAGGTTTTTCATGGCTGAGGGTTTGACACCAGTTGACATTAAATAAAGGGGATGAAATGTCATGGTGTTCTCGCTCACACTGCTCGAAAATTGGAATAACTTGAGCGATAATCTGGCCCTTGGGCAGAACGATGGGTGGATGGACACACATAATACTTATGGAAAACTTATTTGTGAGGGATGGCAGCACCCCCGGAATAATGGAGATTTCCGGGGGAGTGAATTTTGTGTCTCCTACGACAACACACTTACATCCGCGTTGATGCCAGGTACCTGGTGCCTGGAACTCGACCATCGCGGGCTGGCACTTGGAGTCTGCAATGGTAATGGACTCCGCGAGACGCAACCTGTGGGGGAGGGTACAAAGAGGAGTTGTCAAAATTGGTAAAGTTCGATTAGGTGAAAGTGTCGTGTCCGGAAAGTTTGAATGGGTAGAGGTGCGGGATTGGGGTCCCCTCCCAGAATGCCCCCCTTTAATGATGTTACTTCCCGCCATATTTCTATCATTGCGCCTGGAGGGGATGCGCTCATAATTCAGTTTTTTTGTTGGTTGTCTTTGGATGCTGCCTGCTCCTTGCGGAACTGGAAAAACTGTTTCCGCAAGGGGCAGTCAGGCATCCAGTGTTCTGGGTCGCCACACAGATGGCAGTGTCCTTGGCTTGGCTTCTTGCTTTTGGGTGACGTCAGCTGCTGCTGGGCGGCCATCACATCGCTGTCGAAATTTGTTGTTTCTGCGAATGACACGCGACGGCTTGGAGGCGGAGTTTTTGGATCCTCCTTGGCGAGGGATGGTGCCTTTTTCTGACAAGCTTCGATCATTGATTGGATGGTTGGAGGAGGATCGACAGGAAGGCTGAGGATGACTGCTTTGCAGACAGCGTTAGCATTGGCATTAGCCAATTCTGTTAGAATCTCGAGTCGAGCGCTCTCCGCTTGGACTTGATGGTCGATTGCCCTGCGGAGACGCTCGACAAAAACAATGAAAGGTTCCCCTGGCCCCTGATGAATTTTGGTGAAAGAGGGCTCTTGGGCAGTAGGGCGGAGTGCTAAGAATGCCCGTTCGGCCATCCTTGCACTCTCCCGAAGCGCTTGACGGGGGATATCTCTAGCTTGAAAAGCTCCGTCGGCCCAATTCCCAAGACCGACTAATAGGTCGGTGTAAACCGTTTCACCACTGAGGGTTGTGGCAGTTTGGGGATCCTCCCACAATTGTGGAAGAATGTCCCTGACTCCCTTTTTCCATGCCTCCTCCCACACTAAGAATTCGGTGGGGTTGAGGAGGCATGAAAAAAGCGTCCGCAAGTCGGCGGGTACAACATCAGATTCTAATAAAGAGGCCCGAAGGAGTCCCCGGAAGTATTCACTCTCCCGGGAAAACTCTCTTTGGGCCTTGCACAACTCCCTAATGGTGGAATGGGGGAATGGGGTCCATTGCGCTCGGGAGGGCCCTACGCTTTCTTGGTGGTAAGAAACAGGAGCGGCAGTTATTGAAGATGGCACAGTAAAATCTGAATCATCTTGATCTCCACTCCCGGAAGTCGGGGCGTGGGAACTGGGAGGCGGGGCGTGGGAACCCGGAAGCCAAGGGGAGGGGTCAGGTGTGGGAACCAGGGCGGAGCTAGGAGGTGGAGCTGATGGAGTTGGCTCCGCCTGAGGGGCGTGTTCAAAAGGCGGGGCTTGGGAAGGAGGAGGGGAAAGGGGTGTGTAGGAAGGCGGGGGATTGGGAGAAGAATTAACATAATTAGGGGCGGGGTTATAGGAATGGGAAGGGGAGGAGAAAGGGTTGGCGGGAGAAAGGAAAGGATTATGGGGAGAAGAAAAACTGATGGCGGGAAAAGCCATGCGGTCGCCGCCATTTTGGGCTCCATGGGAGCCATTTTGTGAAGAGGTCTGGGGGCTGCTGCCCTCTGAAACTGCAAATCTAACTTTGGGATGTACAACTGGGGACTCGGGGGAAAAGGAATCGGGGGATTGGAGAGAGCTCTCCGAAGTCTGGCCAGGACTTTGGAGGCGGGGGGTCAGGGAACCCTGAGGAGAGCCCGGCGGGTGGTAGGAAGCCGGCGCGGTGCTCTCGCGGGCTGCTCTCCTAAGGGTTCTGCTATTCTCAGGGAGAGAAGGGGTGGGACAAGGGTCTGGAACACGGGGGTAGGGAGAACACGAATGGGGGGGTGGTTGTTCCTTCAATTTCTGTTTTTCTCTAAGAGCTGTAATGATTTGGAAGGTCCAATAAAGTAATTTTTTGGTTTTTGATCTCCCTTTAGATTCGAATTGTGCTAATTTGTCTCCAACTGAATTCCAGAATTTTATTTCATTAACTAAATCTGGGGAGATCTCTGGAAATTGAATGAACAACCATATGATTAAATCTTTTAACTCCCGCTTAACAATTTTAACATTTCTACCTTCAAGGGTACCCACAACTTGGTAATAAACTCTTTTCTGGGGGACAGAGAGTTTGCAACCCATCTCTGCCCCGCAAAAACGAACCTTCGGAGTGAAACGAAAAAAAACGCTAACAAAAAACCCCAACTGCTAGCCCCACCCTCACTGAACCCAGGGCGAAACCTCGAGTCGACCGGGTGAAACCGGGAGATAAGGCGGGGGGGGAAAACTCTCGAAGTTGGGAAGCTGGAGTTACTCACCCCTTACTAGCGGGAAAGCGGGGAAAAAACTCCGAAGTCCGCGGCTTCGATCCCGGATCGGCTCCTGGGTGCGGGGAGGTGTCGATCCGATCCCTGTCCGGAGCCCTACCCCTAAAACGGGGTCTGCTCCCGGGGCAGGGTAATTTAACGACCACAGAGCAAGCGGCAGACGACGAAGAGGAGGCGAAACTCCTCTCGAGGCTGCTGACTCCTGCCGCGGGGCGAGGGGGTCTTCTCTCGGCGCACGGTGGGCGCCAAACTGCCGCGGCTGCTGTGTCGAAAGCACTCCCCTCCCGTCCGAGCAGGGGGGGAAGGCGGCCGGGCCTAGCTCGGAGCACAGCAGCAGCTAGCAGCTAAGGGGGCACTACCCAGATCCGTCAGGGACGTCCGGGCTGCGCCTTCCTCAGCAGGACAGCAGTAACATTATTGAAAAGAAGCGGCAAGGCGGAGAAGCCGAGAGAAAAGAGGGTCTTGACACGCCCGGTGTAGCCCAGTGGTTTTAATGTATCATTTCTCCACTGCGTCCAGGCGGGAAAAGACGCCACTGCGTAGGGGCGGGAAAAGACACCACAAAATGGGGAGAAGCAGTATATAAAGGGGTGTACAAGAACCAATCGGGGGAAACTGAGGAGGGGAATTCAACATGACTGACAGGGGTGGCAACAAGTGATACACGAACGAGGGACGGGCTCGGGGCACCTGCCCAATCACCACCTGTGGAAGGGAGAAGTTTCTGGAAGGATGGGGGGGTTTCAGGAGATGAACGGGGCTCTGGAGGAGGGGAAAGGGGCAGTTGCCAGGGGAACGGGGGTGGAGACAAGGGCTTGGCAGCGAGCCCAGATTGGGAGGATACCATTCGAGGGAAAGGGGGAACCAGGACTGAACCATCGAACTGGGTATAGGGTTGTAACCAGGGGAATCATCACAAAACAATACAAAACAGGGAAGATAACTCAATTGGGAACTGGACACACACCACAACACTATAGCCCTATAGAAAATTATTAAAAACCATTTTTATCTTAGAAAATCACATCTATATTTGCCACAGATACGTTCCTATCAATAGCCTCTCCTAAAACAATGGTTTTGCAGTTTTTGAAAATGAAATGGCTATTGCAGTTACAATCGTTGGAATAAAAAAGGTAGATATATTCAGGGATTTAAAAGACTGAAATCTGTAAACATTAGTATAGAAATTGTTTGCAGTGTTATTATTTACCACAGACTGAATTTTCTGCATTACAATAAATCATGTCTTATTGGTGAGGGCCTGGCCTCTATTTTTCAAGGCAGTATTTTCAAGTATTCAATGTGATCACAAGGAAAAAGGTGTTTGTACCTGTAGTTCATTTTAATCAAACTGATTTTAGAAAAGCAAGAAGTGAAGCCTTCAGTAGGCACAAAAATCTCTTCCCTGACATTCCTCTCCCAGTTTTTGGTGACAGTAGGTATGAGAGGTTTGGGAGAGGTTTTTTGGAGTAACTTTGAAAATACTGCCTAGAAAGTGATGATGACATACCTTTCTAAAATACTACTGTTGTCTTTTCTATACTGACACTAGAAACTGCAATAGGAAGGTGACAAACACTCAGGTTTGCTTGGATGGAGTGTGTGCTACAGAAGTGCAGTGCTAATCCTGTCCATGGGGAACAAGGTCTGGAGAGTGAGCATCTACCAAAGGGGTCCTAAATGGCCACCAAAGTAACCTGGGAGAACTACTGAGTTGAGACTGGCTGAATTCACAGTGCAGAAGCTGGAAGACAGTTTTGTGTCCTCTCCTCCTTAAAAAAAATGGGCAAACAAACAAACAAACAAAAAAACCCAAAAAAGTCTATGCAAGGATTTTCTGCTCTCTACCATCAAAGTAAAGATACTTCTCACAGTAGACTTTTGATCTTGGTGAGGATGACCATCTTCAGGCAGTATTAAGCAGCAAAATGAATAGTGCATAATCAGTGCCTATGGCTGTTCCATAGAACTTATTAGTAAGTTTAGACATCTCATAAATTTGCTGCTGAGAACAATCTCAATTTTACATATGCAGGCATGTATTTCTCTAATTTTCATATACACAACAAAGCGTTTAGATAGTGTAACCTAATTATTTGTTTCGCTTTTGCCATCCTTCTCTTATGTTGGTAATTTTAGGTCTTCATGGATGGTCTAAAACAATATTTCTAGAGGGGGAAAAAAAGGAAATTATTTAATAAAAAAAGTCCATGTCACCTGCTTTTTTAAAAAAAGGGGGATATACAGCTTTTCACCTATCTGGCATATATCCTTGCCATGGATGATGTGTAAATTGGTTTCTAAGAAGTTTGTGTACAAATACTTCATAAGAACTTCTAGGAGGGAAACCATACATATGTTGAGCTTTTCCATTTGTGGAATGGTTTGGATTTTATTTCTTTCTTATTTCCAATCAAAAATTGGAACCCAAACCCAATGTCATGGGTCTTTTCTCTTTGGTTTTTTTCTTCATATACTTTTATATGGTTATTCCTCCATATCATAACTGAGGGACTTTGAACAAGGGGATTCAACTATTTTAGTATTTCAGCTAGAGGGTGATGAACAGTTAATTATGTATAGAGATCCTCCTAGAGAAAGGGAATAAAAAGATATCTTACCACAACAAAAAAATATTGTTTCCTTCACCTTCTGTTGCAAATTCAATTAATTTGCCAACTGAGCACTATCATGAAAAACCAAGGAGCGAGAAATAGAAGTGTCTGTTAAAAGGGGAGCTTATGACCAAATTACGGGGTTCAGAAATGTTGATGGTTTTTCCATAGTTTACTGAATTCCTGAAGCATTTATTTCATGGTTTATCACAGATGTCTTCTGCAGCCCTCCTTATCTTGCTGGGCAGTGCGTTTTTGAAATAACACCTCTGAAATTGTAAAAAAACCCAAACAAAACAAAACAAAACAAACAACTAAAAACTCAGAATGGTTTTACTATGTACTTCCTATGAAATACAATAGGATACTGAAGTTAGACCTGAGTGGGTTTTTTTTTTCCAAATTAATGGGTTATTTACTTCTGAGTAAATGAATACATTTCCCAAAATAAGTTCCTATATGCATCTTCCCAAAGGCTGAATACTCGTGAGTTGTGATTTATCAAAAGCAGCCATTTCAAATTACTCATCACAGACAAAAATCTTAAAATCTTGATCTTGAATAACCATAGCATTTTAATACTGCAAATTTTAGAGTGAGTACATATTCAGACTGCCTAAATTTCCAATAACTTAAAAAATTCTCTAAGGGGAAGTAAATATATTAGTCAAGGTCAGAATCTATAGGCTAAATATTGATAAATTTGGTTAAAAATTAGACCTTTATCTTCTGAAAATTATGTTGACTGGTATGTATGATTGGCCTTTTGTTCACTTTCTGAATGGTAGATAAAATGTTGTAAAGATGGAACTTTTTAATAAAAATTTTACTTAGAAACACTGAAAGCTGTGATAATGTTGTTTCAATATTCCAAATTCATTATAAATTTTAGTTCTATTATTTAATTGTAATTTTTTTTTCATTCTTATATGTATTTCAACACACAGCTACATTTGTAGCATAATCAAAGAAGTGTTGGAAATCAAAAATGAATTTTTATATTAGTAATTTTTTTTATTCCCAAACCTTCGTGGTTAAAACATTGTAGAAAAAGTCTTTTAGAATGATCAGAAAAAAGCAAAATGCTGGATATTATGAAAATGTTCCTGAACAAACATTTATAAACACATATTATTCAGTATACATTTTTGTAACATTGATATGATTAATAATACATTGTATTTTAATGGGATATGTTATGTCTGAAAAGGAAAAATAGACTGAATTAATCCAGCCCTTTTTAAAGTTTTTGAGAAATAAAAAAAATCTTCCCATTTTGTTAGTGTTTAACATATAGGAAAATGCAATTCATATACAGTGCAAAGTTCTATATGTGTATGCAAATTATAAAAAAAAAGAAGTTAAGAATACTTTTATAAAATATCTCTCTGTGGCAGGTGGTCACTGTGAAATATAAGGAAGGATGGACCATTTATCTTCCTACAGAGTGAATGTGTGTTCCATTAATTAATCTGGTAACTAATACTAATAATTTTAGTCCTTGAGAAAGTGTTAAGTTTGGTCTGGAAATTTAAAGGTTGTGTCAGGTTAGTTAATTCAGTGTTTTAAGCAGTTAGTTAGAGAATACCTTTTATTCTTATGGCAAATGGGAGAGAAATTGACCTCTTCCTGCTAATTCTCTATATAACTTAAACTATCACAGGAATAAAATGACTGCTATGCTAAATGAAATAAATCTTACAGAACTGATTGACTTTTCTTTTTTAATTGTTTTTTTTTTGTTTTTTTTCTGTGGTTTTTTTTTTTTTGGTAGATTGTAAAGAAGAAAAGATAAAAGACAATTTTTAATGCTCTTTCAATCCATTTCTAACATGAATTCCTATCAAAATTAGGTTTATACAGTGATTCTCAGTCAATTAGTCCCCTACTTACCATACATCCAAGGCAACACAGTACTGGATTAACCCTTGTGAGCTTCATTGGAAGGAGAAGGCCAGAGAAACATCAGGTTTTATCTCCTGTGTGGCAGTTCCAGGAGTTGTTCAAGCAATATACTCACAATTTTTTCACGTGCCACAATAGTGCTGTTTCATGACTTAGGGGTAAAAGAAATACAGCTCTGATTGTGACTGTGTGAAGGACTGGGTAATAATTCTGAGGAGAAAAAGGCACAAATGAGTTAAAAAGCCAGGCTGCATTATGTGCCCTGACAATTATGTACACTATTGTGTATCTAATTCTGTCAGTGGCATCCAGCTGTACCTGCAGATAGCTGAGGTGTGTAGCACTGACTGTACTGCTAATACTCACAAGTACTGGGGCTTTAAAGTTTGTTTTATTTACACATAAGATCCTGGTGCCAACCCTAAGCCTGAGGGACCCTACCTGGGACAGCACAGTTGCCATTTGGTGACTCTTATTAAAAAGATTGATTATTCACTCTTTGACATTGCTGATACTGCTTCTGCTTTGTGTAAAAAACCCCCAAAACCACTGGTCTCTTGCCCAGTATGACCTGCAAATCCTGAGACACTGGAAGATATAGAGAACTTGAGGGTTGGGGTTTAAACTCTTTGCCTGATGGGCAGCTGCTGGTATTGGCTCTTCTCACAGGAAACCAAACTGACCTCTTACCTTGCATTTGATGTTTGCCCTTATAAATATTATGGTCTTGCCTGAACATCTGCTCAAAGAAGTGGGAACTGGTCATAACTATAAAGCCAAAATTCTTGTGAGACCATTTTCTGACTCAGAAAATCCAGTCTTTTTCTATCTGATGATACTAACCTAAAATGACTCCATGTTTTACTCTTTAATTTAAATCAAACAGTTTATTCTCAGAATTGATGCTTTTTTTTTTTTTTTTTTTTTTAAGAGCCATTAGGCTTAGTGGCTTGCCTTTAACAAAATTTTGAAAGAGTTGTTTATTTTAAGTGTTTATCTAAAATGTCAGTCTCTTTGCAGTCTGGGAATCACTTGCAGCTGCTCGATTCCTTCTCATCTACTTTTACTCTGTTCTGCCTGTGTCCTCCCCATTCCTGCATCTCTAGGGCCATCTGCAGGACATCTCTCCAGCTGAACCTGCAGGGAACTGTGCCCTCATCTTTTCCATGGGGCCTTGCTTTCAGGAGCCCTTTTCATCTCACAGTAGGCAGTGACTACATAGATGGGCCTGTTTGAAATCAGATGTAATTTAATGATTTAATAACAGATGAAAACCAGCATTAGCTACTATCCCTTTCCAAAAATATCTAGTCTCAAGTTCCACACAATTTTTGAATGCAATTGTCCTTTATGCAGGACTACAGTGATAGCTGATTAGGAGTGCTTGAAGGTAAAGTGATTTTAGGTGGGATGGGTGCTTTTAACCTGGTCAGTTGAGTAAAAAGCAGTGGTGTAAGTTTTTAAGTGCATGAAACATGTCATTTGGGGTTTTTTTCATATCTTGTCTGTTTAGCTAAGTATGGACATGGCTCATCCAGAGCAGGTTATGGGGCCACTGGATGAGAGTAGCAACCAAAGCAGTGGGGCCATAGTCCGTGGTTTTTTGGGTTTTGTTGTAGTTGTTCTGTTTAGTTTGATCTTGCTGTTGTCTTTGTTTTTTTGTTTTTTTTTTTTTCTGTAATCACTTCAGTATTTAAGAACAGTTAGATTTTATATCTTGTGGCTTTTGATGGTTTTCTAGTTCCTATGAATGGACAGCAGGGGTTTGCAACACTTTTCCAGGAGAGACATTGGTCACTTCATAGATTGGCTGGCTGGGGGGAAACCCACTGGTGCTCACACCAAAGGGAAGAGGGTGAGGGATGTTCTACTGGCACTGAATGCAGGTGAGATGGCTAGTGGGAAGGTCCAATGTAACTTGGCTGAATTCCTTCCTGAAAGCCCATGGCTTAGAGGGCTCTGCTTTAGAGCAAATTTAGAGCAAACCAGACTGCTTTCTGAGGTCTGCTTTCTGCTTTTCAGTCAGCTCAGAGGAAATTTCAGCAGTCTGCGTCTGGAGGTGTCAGGTCTTGCCTGCTACCACCGTGAGGAGGGGCAGATGACCTGTCAGCTCCCCAGCTGCTTAGGTCCCTGTCCAGAGAAACGACAGGGTCAGTGGTCAGGCTGGCAACTGCCTGTTTCAAAAGGGCAGCTTTCAGCTTAACCTTGAAAAGGGGTCTTTTGGGATTTGCATCTGCTCTTTAAAGCCTGTGGAATCCAAATTTTAGCTTCTTAAAGATGATTCCCCCTGGCCTGGAAGCCAGTACCTCCAGCGAGAAGTACAGCAGGGCTTCACCAGTCAGAAACTTCACTTATTTATTTGCAACTTTTGTATTTACTGCTGAGTGGCTTCTTAGCTTTATTTGAAAAGGAAATTGACTTCTCTCTCTCTTTGTCATTGCCTTGTTAACAAGGAGGAGGAAAAGCTGCCTAATCTCGACATTATGAGAGTTGTTAGAATTGATCCCAAGTGAACTCTGGAGAGCAGAAAGTCAGATCACCTCTTTGTTTTGTTCCAGGGGGTTACCGAAAGGGAATGACAGCCTTCAAGGGACCTATTTTCCACTGGCTGAAAGACTGCATTAAGCAAGCATGTTTAGTGAAGGGTAAAGAGAGTACCAGTGGGAACAAATGCATGCACCACCATAGCAGGCACAGGGCTCAGAGCAGAGGAGGCAGATGTCTGCTGTGCAGAGCTCTCTAAAGAGGCCACGTGGGCCTGAGTGCGTAATTCAGCATCGCAGAGTAGATCCTCTGCAGCATCCTCTTGGTTCTTGGTAGAGGATGGCTACAGGCAGCCCCTTCTAGCCTCTCCTTACCTACCATGCAGAAGTACTGCTGGTTGATCCAGCTTGCTCCACACAGGAGGTGTTGGGAAATGGGGATTTCTGTTGTTGTGATTAAGTTTCTCCATTCAAGCTTGTGTAGAAAGTATCAAAAAAATTTTGCCATACTGTTTTTTTTTTGGGGGTGAGTTCTTAACATTGTTTTGTTCCTGTTTAACATTGTATTTCACCTGCCAAATGATGAATAAAAATATTCCTTCTAGTATTACTATATTTCTCAGTACCACAGAGAAATATTTTCTAAGCTGTCTTTTTGCTGTCTGAGATTTGTCCCATGTATATAAACAAAGTAGTTTGAGTAGGCTAGCTCCATTCAAGGAGAGAGGATGCCAAATTTCCATGCCAATGAGAATTCAGGCTGCAGTGTTAAAGTGGGTAGTACAATGTAAGATGCAAAACAGCAATATCAGACTTTTCACTGTTTCAAAGAGAACTGCAATAAGGCTACTTTGGGTCAGTGCTATAGACTAAAAGATAATTGAAACTCATTTGTTCCAGAGCAATATGTAATATATTTGTTTCAATACTGTAGTTTCAACCTGCAAGCAGAAAAGATTCTTACAAGGCTAGGAAAGCTGATCTCTTATACTTGAGCTCACAGAAAATAAAAAAAAAGACAAGTGTTTCCTATGAGGTTTAGTATCCTGATGAGATGTGCCACTAGTGAACCTTGTGCCTGACCTTGTTTACCTGCATCCTTGCCAGGTGGACCCAGAGGGAAGGAGACTGCCTGCAAAAAGACATACTACAACTCCCAGGAGTCACTGCAGCCTGAATGAATTTTACTTCTTAAGGCAGACAAGGAAAAAAATACTTTTTTTCCCTCAGTGCCTAAATTCTAAGGGCAAACAGAAACTCTTACTGTTGGTATTTTGTCTTTACCAGACAACATGTTAGTCAGACTTACCAATGTGCTTGGCTCTTTGAAGCTGCTTCCTTCAGCCACACAGGGAGAGATTTTCTGGGAGAGCATGGTAAGGCATGCACTTTTCCCCCCTGTTCTTAGTCTTGCATTGAGCAGACCCTTGGCTTGGTGGTCCCTGAATCTAAAGGAATGGGTGGTATGGAAAAACAAAGTGAAAGGTGCTGGAAGTTGAGCCAGTTATTTCTTCAGTGAGGCATTTAGGGACTGCTTCAAAACTCGGTGAATCAGATTCTGTGGGTTGCATCTTCAAGTGAAAACTGAGTATTGAGGTTGTTATTCCATAAGGTTTTCAAATGACTGCTGAGAGATCCAAGTATGACCCAATTTCCACTCTTTTTATTTTTTATTTTTGCTCTGTCTTTAGTTATGAGGAAGACTAGTCCACTTAAAACAGAAATTTCCATCTGGCAGAACAAGAGTGGCTGATGGTGAGAACAAATCTTTTATAGAAAGAGGTTATTTTCAATGATCTCTAAACTTTAGTCCTCTTCTCTTTTTTTTTTTTTTTTTTCTGTTTTCTTCCTTTTTCCTCTTGTAATAGGAAAGCCAGGTAGTTTATCCTACTCAAGGAAATGTCATTGGAAAGCCAAGGGAAGCAGCAGGAAAGAGTTGATAAGATGGTGATTACTTCTTTAAAAATTACCTATGAAGTTCTTTTAAATTCTAAGCATCTATCATTATTACAGTTGTTGAACAGAGCTGTTCATAAACATCAACAACTGTTTAACACTTAAGCTGTAGCCACCATTTCTGCCAAATAGTTAAAAATAATTATGTAGCAGCTTTAATAGTTAAAACCTCTTTTTTCAAAGCAACCAGTAGGCCTTTTTTCAGGTACAGCCTGTATCTACAACAAAGAGAATACCATGATGGGGAACTTATTCTAAAACAGGATTTTTATCATGTTGGGACATTTCTTACCAGCATTATTTAAAAGCTTTTTAAAAAAATCCTCCCTCACACCTTTGTTCTTTCTGTGCCAGGAAATGTTGCTACATATTTAATACCATATTTTAAATGTTTCATATGTTTATGACATGAAATACATGTACAATATAATCAAGGCTCTTCAAATTCTTCTGTACCTATTTCATTACAAACAGCAGCCTGAGAGTTTGTGTGAGGAAATTTTTCTGACCACAAAAGCTGCAAATTGAGAAAAACATTTTATAACTATTTTTTTACAGCTTTGATCTCTTTCCATTACACGACAAAGACAAAATGTAGGGCTGCTGGGAAGAATGCTGCTTCTTTTACTCTCTCTCTTAAAATTATTCTGTTTATTCTGAAGGTTTTGTAATTAACTCTTAAAAAATCTGTTTGATTTTGGGGAACCCATAAAAAAGGGACAGAGTGAGGTTTGCTCATCATTCTAACCTGGATCAATATTGCTCATCATTCTAACCTGGTGTTACTCACACCATCAAATAACACCCTGGTGGTAACTTCACACCACTAAGAAGACCTAAACAAGAACTCAGTTGAAACTGAAAAGCTCCTCATTTCTTTCAAGCAGGATTCATTTTCTAATTTTGTTTTCATGGCTCTGACATGTACATATGCATACAGAATTTCTAGGAATCTAGTTCCTGCAGGTAATACAGATTAGAATTTTCTTTCATCTCATGGGTTTTGGGCAAGGGTAAGAGCAAAGCAATCTTTTTTTTTTTTTTTTTTTTTGGTAGCAATTATTTCATTGTAGTGTTTATGTGTTAGTGGGGATAAAAAGAAAGTTACCTGATGGAACGCTTGGTATAGTTTATGACTTCTAAATTGAAATATTGCAGGTAGTTTTCTTTCATGGAGAGTGATCTGTCCAAAGGTACTTTTTGTTTGTTTATTAGTTTTGTTTTCTTTGTGGTTGGTTGATTGGTTTGGTTTTTGTTTGGGTTTTTTCACAGTGGGAGCTTTTAGTAAAAAAATAACATTTTTTTTTCTTTTGTTCTGACATTTCCTTAGATCATTCCTGGAAAATTGTGGAGTGCAAATTTCTGATCACCAGGTTTACATGGATCTCCTGGCCTATACTGTCAATGGCTCAACTTTTCCTCTCACTAAATAAGGGAATCACAGAACTTAAAACACTCAGGCCTGATGTAAGACAAAGTGACTTGGAGCAAAAGCTGAAACATTTACTGGGATTTGTAGAGGCAAACAAGTAAAAAAAGAAAGATTTTAACAGGGTTGTTTGGGTCTGGTTTCTTTTTCATTAGATGATGCTGTAATTACTAATACTTCAACTTGTGGTTTTCACCATAGCTGCAAGAACAGATGATTTTAAGTCTTCATAAATTAATGTAGCATACTTTGCAATACTGAACACTAACCTCTTCTTGAGTGTCAATGTGCTGCGTGGTATAACATAAAGACTGTAATGTTTCAATTTCCATCCTGTTCTCTTTCCGCTGTTGCTTGTTTACTTTGGTTTCATCATATAAATATTTGTGTGCATACTGGTTTATTGTGTTGCTCTAAACACATGTGAATCTAATTACCAATGTGTTTAATTTGAATATAGTGTTACATGGTTTTTAATCATGCTCCAAGTCACTTTTAATGGTTACAAGAAAAGTATTTCTGGAACACATACTTCTCGGACTATAAGGATGTACTGTTCCCAGAAATAGTTGAAATTATTTAATTTATTAGTAAATGAATGTTGCGCAAATACTTTTGGATGGGATCCCAATGTTAATTAACAGAAAATAAAGTCAAGAGGTTAAAAATTAAACTTGAATTCTATTAGGTTTTGTGGATTTTTTAAAATATTTTAGCAAGTCATACATCTTTCCCCTCCTGAAAAGCACACCCAAGTATGTATACTGCATTTTTTGAGTTGCATGGAAATACTATTTTGTGTATATTGATTTCTTAGTACTAGTCTGGCAGTAATAGTGTTTTGGTTTATTTTCCAAAAACTTAAAAAGGCTGGAAAAGTACCAGTGAAGGAGTTATAGAAATGCAATGACTTCTGCCCTTTGTCACAGCAGTGATACTGACAGTAAAATTTTCCCTTATAACTTTTTCACTCTATTTTGCATTTGTTGTTGAAGGACTGCTTGCTGGGATGAAAAATATTTTGGGTCATCTATTCTACAAATTTTTTGATATCTTTTCTGTATTTCAATAGGATATAAAATATTTTACTGCTTACAATACTGAAAAATCTTGGGCAGATAATTTTGTCCACATCGTAGAATGGTCTACTACAGACCCCATTGATTTTTGTACTGGAAGCAGGGTCGACCTGTAAAAAAAAAAAAAAACCAAAAAAACACACTTTGATGTGAGAGTAGAGATTGAGGTGCAAAATACATTCTAATTAATTTAATGTTCTGTGTTTATTTTTTGTTTGGACTGAAACATATACTGAACAATCAGCTGTGTATTTTTAATTACTAATTATTTTGCTTCCACATGAAAATCAGGAATAGACACAGGAAGTTACTTCCTCTCACTAAAATATTTTTTTACTTTATTAAACCATTTAATATCATTATCAACTGAAGGAAATTTACTAAAACAATGGGAAGGTGTGGGTCAGTGAATCAAAGAAAAAAAAAGATTAACATCTGAAATAATTGCAGCCAGTAGCAAATGTAAAACTGATTCTGTTTTGTGATGTTTTCAGTTTCTTACATGTGATTCCATTGCTATGTCACTTCCATCACAGTGCTCTTATGTAGTGTGATTCAACATTGTTATCATTCAGTGTTTCATTGTTTGTTGTGTGGAATTTATTTAGCTGTTCATGCTGCTGTCTTATTTTCTGTGTTTCCTTTCAAGTGATTCCTTCCCTTTTCTTACGTGAGGTGGATTTGCAAGTCATTCTTTACCTGTGTAGGCTACAACTTGGCTGAAATGCTTGATGTTGACATCCTGCTTTTTTCCTGTGTCAGCTTCCTCTTGTTTCTGCAGGAGCAATAGCGGGAGCCAAAGTTACATTTGAATGTGTAAGCAGGTAAATACGTATTCCAATCCACAAACAGACTGTGCCATACATCCTTCTAAGATACTCATTCCATACGCAATTTCCATGATAATTTTTACATTTTGTGATTTTATATGCTTGCCATTCTGCAAACTGTTACAATCATGACTTCTGCTGAATTCTCAGAACAGTTGCTCTGTGCCAATTTCCCATTGGTGACAGTGGCTGGAAGCAAACACTTCTCAAGTAAAAGAGAAATGGGGATTATGGAGGCAGTATTTTTCTAGTTCCAGCACTTAATCCCTTAGGGACCTCCTAGGTCAGCCTCCAAATCCTAGCCGGTGTTTATATTTTTTGGACAGTCCCCTTTTCTATAAATTAGTATTTTTTTTAGCCCATTTATTACATCTGCCTTTAAAAAATTCTGAGATAGTGGTTTCTGCCTTTTAAAGACACATTTTTTTAAAAAAAATTCTCTTTAAATCTCTTTGATCCTATTTTCCATCAACTGTTTTCTCATTCTTTTAGTGTGAGAGTTAATTGCTCTCTATATACTTTCTCCAAACAGGCCTTCCTCATATTTTTGCTCAGATCTGTTTTCCCAAATAAAGTTTACTTATGAAAAGGCTATTTCTTTATTTTGAGAGTTCTTATTTTCCCTCTTTCTATTTTTACTTTCTCCTTTGAAAGATCAAATTATAAATATTATGCAATCAATAAGGAATAAAAGAATTCAATGACAGTTTTGATAAAGAAATCGTAAAAATGCTTTTGTAGTTTTCTGTTACAGAAAATTTATCTCTGATTGTAATGTCACTCCTAGCTTAATTTAATGAAATACCTCTGGCCATTACCACATTCTCTCAACATATACCTTTGGTCAGGTCAGGCATCAAAGTCCCTCCAAGACACATGTGCATGCAGAGCACCTCTGAAGTTTTTTCTTCATAGGCGATCTTCCAATTTTGTTTACCTCCACACTTCAGGGTAGGCTGTAATCGAAACCAATGGAAAGAAGGAAAGAAAGAAGGAAAGAAAGAAGGAAAGAAGAAGGAAAGAAAGGAAAGAAGAAAGAAAGAAAGAAAGAAAGAAAGCAGAGAAGAAGAAAGCAAAGAAAAAAAGAAAGAAAGAAAGAAAGAAAGAAAGAAGAAAGAAAGACGAAATAAAGAAAGAAAGAAAGAAAGAAAGAAGAAAGAAAGAAGTCTGATTCTTTTTCCATTCAGCACACGTGGATTTTGAACTGGGGATAACTAGTGCTGTACTTCATCTCTTCTGTAAAACAGGCATTAGAGACAGCTTTGTAAATATTGATGGTCAACATTGGTTTTCAGATTTGCTGTTATGGATATTCAACTTTTTGTTTGTGAGTTTAATGCAGAACTTGGTATCCAAAGGAAGAGAGCTGTGTTTAAACATCTAACATTCATTAAAAACTGTGATTTACAGCCTCTAAACATCTGGCCTGCAACATGGGTTTGGAAAGGTTTCTGTAAATAAAAGACAAGTTGATGACAGCACAACCTTTTTTCCCCCCCTCCTTTAATTGTCATAGATATTGATTTTAGATGCACTCACTCTGATGTATTTTGCATTATTATCAACATGAAAATGCAAACTGCGATACATTTATTTTTCCATATCAGAAACAGTTGTGTGAATGAAAAGTGCTTCCCCTACCCTATTAAAAACTGTGTTTTTTAAAAAAATATACTTTGAGTACACAACTTTTAAATGGTAGAACAGGATAAAGTATTTTTACACAGCTGTTCAGAAGCAAGAGTAGCTGTAATTGTTCACACCAAGGCATTTGGTCTTGCAATATTATTGCTTACCACTGTCATAGAAAACATTAGATATGATTAGCTGCAGGTATCCATGCCAGATGATATCCTAGTAAAGTCCTTTATATATTTCATCTTATAATTGTATTTGCAAGTTAATGTTTGAAGTGTCAGTCTTTGTAAAATTAGCTCATCTTGTTATGATTTAGAGCTTTGATGTGAGTGAAAGGCTTCAATTGCAATGCACAGTCACATCTGAGAGTAAACTGCATAGACAAAGAGCCTTACAAGACTAGTAAATCAAATACTCTGAACTGTCTATGTGGATTATGAGGTACTATTTGCATAACTTTGAAGTATTTATACTGATGAAATTACAATAATTAAAATCATTGCTGTGTCAATTGCTAGATGCCACAAGGCATAGCAATTACTAGCATGCAAATCAGACTTTGTGTAAGCATTTTAAAGAATAATTACCTTATTTGATTCAGATGTGCCTGAAAGGCATTAAGAATCATTTGAGCTATTTTGCCTTCAACAATTTTAAGGTCTCAGATAGTATTGTTTTTATTATTCTTGTTGATGATAATACCTCTGTGTGGGCATATGTCTGTATGTTTCTGGTTTAGGCATGAACTGAACCTTGGTAGTACAACTTGCTGAAGCAGTTAGGAAGGATTTTTTTATATTAGCTTTCTCTCAGTCTGTGTCTACAAATAATTTTATTTAGCATAAGAACAAATATAAGCATGCAAACTCTTAGTATTTTGTTGTTTTTTTTGCTACAGCTTGTTATGGAGAAAAATATATAAATTATTTATTAGAGAAAAATAAATTTGTTATTTTTTCTTTAGATTTTTAATAGATGACTTTGGTTTCCACAACATGATTTTGAAATATGTGTTCTGAAGAAATATGGAGCATAAAGACTTGTTCATCCACATAATTGAAGATACATAATGTATTATAGAAACATAGTAACAATCAGGAATTTAGTTTAGTCTACCAAAATTCCAGAGCCATTTCTTTACTAATTCTGGGTGGTGAAGATGTACTTTGCAGTGAACAGTAGTGGACTTTTGACAGACAAAAGAGGCAGAGAGTGAAAGAGGGTCTCCTTCTGAGACCGGGACCATACCACAGTACAAAGTCACTTGAGAAGCAATGCTAAATTGTTCAGGCCTTGGGGTTAATCAGTGCCATGAGTTTTCCTAGAAAAGGTCCTGCTTTACATTCCATATCCCAAAGTACATGATATGCCCTGATATACAGCATTTTCTAATATGAAAATTAGGAATTATGGTGTCCTCCCTCCTGGCTTTGTTTTCCAAGTAACTTCATTTCCCATGCACAGTGCAGTACTTGTTGCTGTTAAAGTCCCAATTGTTTAGGTAATACTAACTAAGAACTTGGCATGTGTGCAGATGCATATGAAAGTTGTTTTATTAATTTATCAAATGAGACTGGTGTTTTATCAGTTTTATCCTGAATTTTGCAAGGAATATGGAAAAAAATAATTTCAAGGAATTAAATCCTCTGTATGAAGAAGTACCTACACAAAGACAGCATTATATTTGTTAACATAAATCATCTATAAAACATTAGCATTTTATCCCTGATAGCAAAGGCACAAATAATTAGGGACAGAAGGAAAGGTAAATCAGTATGAGATGGGCCTGAACACATGATGCCATTACAGTGGAGCTCTGAAGGACATTAAAGTGTGTGCCATAAAGATAAATCTGAAGGCCATAAAGAATCCACCTTGGCCATTCCACCTCTGTCTTTGTGTGGGAGTGTTGTTTATTTTCCCCCTTCCTTCTTGTGCAAAGTTTCAATTGTGCTCCCCATCACTTGGTTGTCAGTAAAATATGCACTGTCCTCTCACATGAGAAGAGGTTTGTGATCCCTATGAATCTCCAGAACCATGTGAACTTTTTGGAGACACCAGCTTCAGAGGTCACCTTCTATAGTGACAGCAGAAGAAAAGCATCTGTATTCTGATGTCTTCCCTACCTCTGTAAATTATAACATCTTCTGAATAGAAAGAAACCCCTCTATAGTTAATACTTATTAACTCAAATAACCTTATGCTTCTAGTGTCACAAATTTGTTGCTATTGCAACAATCTATTTTTAACTAAATAAAGCAGAATTCTGATCTAGTTTTCGGGCACAAGACCTGGGTTCCAGCCTTATATGCTGTTCAAATATCACCCACCCATTTTTCAATGAGCCCAAGTGTGAGCCCATTGTTTACTTGAGCCCAACCTCAAGTGTGAAGACTGTGAAACACTGACACTTGTGAAGTGGCTGGTTCTAATGCTGTTTCTGCTAAAACATGTTTCATTTAATATTTCCTCACTTTTATTCCCTCTCTTTTTTAAAAATTTTTTTAATGCTGAAATTGAGTATTTTTTTGGGGGGATTTTTTCTGCTTCAAATTTAAACTGTTTTTGTTGGGTTCTGGATGCATCATTTCATTGTCATGTTTTTTTTCTAATATTCATACTTGAGTATACTCAGATATACCAATATATGTGCTACTCCATCCATTTTTTACAAAGGCAGTTCTTTCACCTTCCAGCTCCAGTTCTCTCCCATATGAGTCTAGTGCCATCATCATTCATCATGTTCACATAATGGGTTGGAAGAAGAGCTATACTTGCTCTCCTTAAATGAACTGCTACTGTTATTACAGAGGTGTGATTGCTGCTGATATAATGTATTGTAACCATCCAATGTGAAATGCATTTTGTGATGGCTAATAAGTACATTAACAGCCTTTATGTTTGCATTATTAGGATTTAGTTAGAAACCTACTATTTTCGGAAGAGACAATCACCTAAGCCAAATGATTTCCAGTCTGACCCTTATGTGCAAGGGCAGGAGAATAACTCATCCTAGTTTTTCCTCTATCAGGATCATAAATGGTCATGCTTTAGCTGTCATTAACATAGCTTGAACTGGCTACTGAAAGAGACCAGTATTGGCAGCATTTGTCACACTGCAACTTAACAGTTTTCCTTATGGTTTTGTTTTTTTTTTATTCTGGTCCCTGTTCATCTGAGCCATCATGGCATCCATAAAGACCATTGTAGTCTGCATCCTTGCATCCCTTTATAGTTCACTTCTTTATTGCTTTTGTTGGAGATTTAAACATTTTTTTTTAATCTGCATCTTTTTTTGTGGGGTTTTGGAACTCCATTCTTACTCCTTTGTTTTTGTTCTGTTTCATCCTCTTTGGGAAGTTTCAGTGGATGTACTGAATCCTCACATCCTGAAAATCCAGACATCTGCATTTTCATTTGGTTTGCTTATCAGGAGCGGTATTCTTCAGGAAATTCAGGCTCTTTTTGATGCCTAAAAAGAGCATATTGTGTATTGAGATACTTTGGAAATCTTAGTCCTTATTCATTATTTAGGTTTTTTTCAAATACTTCAATCTTTTTCTTGTGTTTTTCCAAAGGAAAAAAATACTAGTGAACAGTAATTCTTTTTACTGATTACTGATGAACATCCTTATCTGTCATCCCAGTGTTTTTTCCAGAGAAAACCGTGAAAATCAGTAGAGATCGAGTCTTTTTACAACCAATATGCCTACTATTTATTTTTATTGCACTTGGTATGCAGTTTTTGGTCCCATCTAAAAAGAGAACATAAAAACAGCTGATCTAGTACAGCCATGAAGCCCTATAATACAAAATACTGCATATTGTTCATTGATCCAAATGCCCAGCAAAGGCCTGTATAGGATCTTGCATTGCCTTGGTGAGCACTACATGTCATCCACAGAGGAATATCTTGAAGTCTGAGGGCAAGAATCCTTGTGTCTTACTGGAATGTTTTTAGGATATGTCATGGTGGAGGAAAGAGAAGAGGAGAGAGAGAAATAAGAATAATCATTGACTGACAGTATGCTTGAAGGAGCCACCCCCTCAGAATAAAAAATATTTGAAAGTACTTTGGATCTCAAATTCCATCATATGACAGTTTACTTTGATGGAACATATTTCAAGTAGAGCAAATGATGACATTTAGTCAACCTTACACCTAAAATTAATTGCAAGTGCTCTATAATGGTAGTAAATCTGGCAGGTATGACTATATTAAATCTTTCCCATTTTGCTTTCCAAACAATAAAAAAGATCAAACAAATGATGAGAAAAGGTTTATCCAGCTGAAGAAAGACAAAGCATTTGGCATATTTTGAAATACGTTGATCTTGGAGTTTGTTTTTGAAACTGACAAAATCTGTGGTTACTGTCTCACTCTGATTTGAGGGAACTTTTGAATGTCTTCTTTATTCTTAAAGCTGAGTATCGGGAACTTGGTTGTCAAAAGAAGGTAAAAACACAGGCCAAAGGGGATTGCTTATAATAGAACAATCCCAAAAATCTTATGTTGTGTTACAGCAGCAGTTCCCTTGTTGCTTCTGTCATGGCAGGAGTCTTTTTTTTGTGTTTGTTGGAGTTTTTTTTAATTTTGGGAGCACACTACCTTTTTTTTCCTTTTGCATTCACTGTGTATACCCTTTGAAATCTTAATACTGCCAGTTCAGCTTTGCTGAATCTGGGGGAAGAGAAGAAGCTTTTAATTAGTAGCTCAGGTTTCACTAGAGTTGAAGAAAGACATATCATGTCAACATAAATTATCTTCATGAAGAAAATTAGCAAGGTTATTCCTTGGAGATTGTAGAAGAAAGCTAGGTATTGGAGGAGAAAGGATTTCAATACTTTTCTGGTTTTTTACCCACCTCTGTTGTCAGATTTTACAGTTACATTACCAACTTGAGCTGTGTTAAGTAAACAAATATATTGTGGTGAACTATGCTGGGACCTAACCAGAGTCAGAGGGGCCCTGCTGTTTCCCTCAGACTAGAAGAAAGAAATTATATCCTGTCATCTTTTCATCTTAATCTAGCTAAAGAGAGGTAGAAATTGTATGTATGTCATAGCCAGAATTATTTCACTTCTCAAAACTTCTTTTTGCATAAAATAGCTTCCTGTTGTTGTAAGTAGCTACTGACTTACTGGTGTGGTTTCTATTTTTAGGGTTCGTTCATTTTTTATTTTTTATTTTTAAAACTTCCTTAAATAAAGAAAATATACACAGGAAACTTCTGCAAGCTCAGAGTGCAAAGAGTAAAAGTCCCACTACTTCTCCTCACATTCAAATGGAAAAATGGCTCAAATCCAGATGTTTCACCACTGGATTGCTGAAGGTTTCTGTAGTTCATGCAGCTGATTGTTGTATTTGGCCCCTCTGCAAATACAGAGTTTCATAAGTGGCTGAAACTGGCTCTACTCCCTTATGTAGTGCACACAGTAGCTGGAGGGATAGTTCTTGGAAAATTGTGAGTGTTGGCGCTAACCCCTTTTTAAAAATATATGGAACAGAAGGATTTACACCTTTTAATTAGAAATTTTCTCCCTTTCAGCTAAAAAAATCTACATTCTTTCTGGGTGTCCTGGGTTTTAAAATGGGATATCCAGGAACTGCACGAAAAGCAACATACAGCAGAGGAGGAGGTGAAGAATACAAGCTGAGATAAATGCCAGACTTTATGCTGTGACTAGAAATACTTCTATAAAACTATGTATCAGATTCATAGCTTGAGAACTGGCAGGTATAGTACAGTAGAAAGCTGCACTTATTCATTTACTAGACCTACAGCATAGAGTATTAGCCTGAGGTGACCACTTACCCTGGAAACTTAAGAACCAGATCTGAATTAACAATGTAGCTACAGCTCATAAAATTAAGCAAATATTTCCTCAAAGAGAAACATTTCCAGCTCATGTGTGGGATGGATGTTGTCCATCCTGTGGATAGGAAAAAATTAATATTTAGGTCACCACAGCCTTCATGTAATTCTCCTTAAGGTACCCCAGTGATAAAACATTCAAGAATAATTTTAGAAAAATCTCACCACAAATAGAATTTATTTTTAGAATAAATTCTTGGAAAATAAGCTATCTTCACCAATATATTTCCTTCCTTTTTTTTTTTTTTTGCCCATGATATTGCAAATTCTACATTTTTTTACTCTGGTCTTCTAACAGCCATATTGCTCAGAAGAGTGTCTCTGAAGTGTATACTATGAATATATCCATTTGTTTTTCTGTAGATAGAGACTTTCTTCATTATAATGTGACATTTACAAAACTTATGCATCACTTCAAATATACAGTTTGACTTTGTATCTGTTGTATTAAACACAGGACTTGCACACAATCACATAACCCTCTACCCACAAAATCAGAAGAGCAGAAGAAAATAATAGTAAATCTCATATCTCTTCCACTATCCGTGCCATTCAAATAATACAGTTTTCCTGGAACGTGGTCGGAAGTTTTATTAAATGTCTCAGTGAATAGTAGAGTGCAATAGGGAATCCAGTTTCCATGATATGCAGGTAAAAAATGTGGGGAAGGACACTGAAAGACCCTCAATGACAGCTCAGTCCATCATGCAGTCTTTCCTGTGCTCCCTTGGCAGACAAGACGGAGGACATGAGTAAGACCATCCTGGTTAGAGCAAAGAGATTAGACCTGATGTGGTTTCTCCTCTACAGAGAACTGGCCTAAAGGAAAGCACTTGGTGTGGGATCATCCCTTACAAAGAACAGAAAATACATTTGAAGAGTAAGTCTTGGCTATGAATAGGTTATTCTGTTCAATGAGATCTCCAGAAGGACAAGGTTTTGATTTGAGAGGATTGAAAGAGAAATTAGTATGTGAAGTGACATAGAACATTACTGTTAACATGTTAAAGTGCTCTGTGAAGATGAAAACACGGAGAGAGAGCATGATTACAAGACAAGTATGCTGAAACAAAGAGTTTTACTTCTGAAACCTTCCTGTGAGAAGAAAGAGAAGTTGGAAGCCTTGAGGACAGATTGAATAAATTTTATGTGAGGATTGAAAGTGGCATGGAAAAAGCAAAGAATTTAAGAATAAATAGTTGGTTTAAAAGATGCAGTGAATCTAATATTTGTGTTTTTCAAGAGCCTGATTTAATTAAATATTTTGGTTCATGCCTGCAAAAAAATCCCAGCATGCTGAGGAAATTTTTTTTTGTTTCTGAATGTTGGTTAGACATGCCAAAGGAAAGGCACAGAATATCATGAAGAACTGCATGATATTAGCACTAAAAGTAGTAGAAGCAGAATAAAATTTATTAAGTACCAAATAGAAAATTATTCACATGAAGACGAAAGCAAAATAATAAACAAAATTATTAAGAAATGAGAGTGTCAGAGACAGGGATTGGCTGTGGATATTGAACACCAGATAATAGCAACCTTCCCACCTTCCTAATTTTGAAAAGGACATATAAAATGTGTCAGGTGCTGCATTTTTAGTAAAAAATATTTTAGTTAAAAAAAAAATTGAAATAACCCATCTAATTTTTACAAACCAATAAAAATAAGGAAGAACCCTGGCTTGAGAAAACTCTTCCACCAATTCAGTGATGTCAGTACCACTTCTGGGTTTATGGTAATTCCAATCATTATAATTATGAACAAGTGAAATAAAAATAGGCTTCTATATATCAAGGGAGTAGAAAATTTTAGGGAAACAAGAAAAGAAAATAAAGGAGAAAAAAAATTACTGTTTCTGGAATGGAAACAGAACATTTTGCAGAAAGAACTGTAGGAACTGTGCACCTTGGTAAGCAGTCAGCAAAGCTAGATGATTTCTGTGGTATTTTTTCCATTAAATCAAGACACTTTCAAGAATTGATAAAAAAGGGAGAAGGACCCTTTTTTCAAAGTGAAATTTTAGGCAGGGATTTTGTGTGGTGTTTTTGCACTCTCATATCAAATTTCGTATGAATACATATATGTATTTTCTTTCTGTGGTGATTTTTTTTTACATTCAAATGGGAAAATTTCCTTTACTTTCTTGACAATTATAGTTAATTGTCAAAAGGAGAGAGGAAGGTTAAAGAAACAATGGATTTCAAGGGGTCAGTTTCTCCCATTTTTAGGAATTATATCCTCCACAACTGGACACCTGACCTCCTTTGCTCTAAGCCTCTTTATCCCCCCTCTTAGTCTCCAGTCCTCTGTAGTAGTAGTTATTTTTACATCCTTTCTCAGAAGACAATGCTTTTATTATAAATGGCAGAGTTAATAGAATTAAAATTATGTTTACTAAAAATGGTATGAAAAGAGAAAAGAGAGTTTGTATGGCATGACATGCACTATGGGGATAACTTGTGTGTCTGTAGAAATTTATACAATGGGTTAGAGTTTCTTTCTCAAATGTGGGCATGCAGTAATCTGAACATTACTCTTGGGAGGAAGAAGCCAGGAAGAGAAAGCTAATTCCTAAGAAGAGAAGAAACATCAAATATATGTAACATGAATCCCTCTAGGAGAAATGGAAATGGAAAATTTACTTTATTCATTTACTTTTTGTAATTTTAATTTTATTTGCTTGCTTAGTATAGATTGAGGGCAGCTAGAAAGACCAAAGGCTGTATCAGCAAAGAGAATGTCATTCTTCAAACTCTAGGAGCAGGAATTGCAAATTTTGTTGGAAAAGACTGTGATTTTCTTTGGCAAGTGTTTTGATGAACACTTTGCATAATTTACCTGGTATTCCTTGAGCATCTAGTGTTACTATTTTTCTTGCTTTACACGTTAGATTATATCTATTGATTGAATATTGAAAACCTTTAAGCATTTTAATGTTTTAGAGCAGGTGTTTGATTTTCCTCCACTGAACTGATGAAGACAGACTTAAAAGACAATTATGTAGTTCACAGTTTAGTCTGAATCCCTTTCAACTAGACAACTGCCCTGTGGTTGTGTATGGAAGTAGCTACTGGTTAAAATGTCCGCAGGTGTGGGCACAGAATCCACACAGTTCCTTCCAAATCCAGATTCTGGTACCCAGCACGAGGGGGTTTCTTGGTAGTGCCTAACAGCAAAAGTCAGTCAATCCCAAACCTAGAGCCTAAAAGAAATAAAAATGAAAGATGAAAATCAAAAAAAAAGGAATAGTAACCTGGTAAACAAGCTTAGTTCTGCCAAAAGAAAAACAGTGATGAAACTCTTCATTGCTGCTGTTTAAAAGCTTTAAACTACACCATAGAAGCAAAAAATCATAGAAGTATCTTGAAAAATGGTGTTCAGCCACTGTTCCATATTGGAGTCTGTTAAGCCTACTTGTAAAATATAAAGCTCTGAAGATCTCAGCACTTGTTGAAGAAGCCTTTAAACTTGTAATAGATGGCAACAAACTGTTATGTGTTACTGATCAGCAGGAGGAAAGGACCCAAAGTGTTTGGGCGAACTTTTTTAAAAATTTCTTTCCCATTTCCAGATAGACAATTTTTGTTACAATAACCTGGACACTTTTATATAGCAGTATATTATTCTTGCCTCTGATATAAAGTCAGAACTCAGCCTTCAGTAACATAAATGAAGTTGTATCGTAAACAAAAACTTGGAACCTCTACAAGTCTTGGGCTGAATCTCATCCTGTGAAGAGGGAGTGAGGCCTGTTCCTTGTATGGCAACTGGGAACTAGATCCTGTAGGGTAATATGCTGGGAATACTGGTATTATGTGATGAGAATATGATAGCATAGTTATAGCTTTGCAGCTAATAGCTGTAACACAGAGAATGATTCATAGATTAAGGATTATGTTTGGAATAGCACAGTCCCGTGCTTAATGGAAGAACAGAGGCTTCCTTGTGACTTTCTGGTTTCAAGCATTTTTGCAATTACTGACTAGTGATCAACATAGGCCAAATTGAAAACAGTAGAAGGAAAGCTATGTCAACACGCCCAATGGATATTTGCATTATCCAATTAGGATACCAGGGCATATGACTAATATTGAAAATACAAAAAATGGACACATTTTGTTATGCTTCTAAAGGTATATATTTTATTACTTTAGCTATGCTTTCACATCATAGAATGGAAGAATTGCTTGGGTTGGAAGGGACTTTAAAGATCATCTAGTTCCAGCCCCTGCCATAGGTAGGGAACCCTCCATTAGATAGGGCTGCTCAGAGCCCCATCCAACCTGGCCTTGAACCATGGGGAATGTGGCATCCACAATTTCTCTGAGCAACATGTTCAAGTGCATCACCATCTTCTGCATAAATATTTTTTCCTTAATTATCTAATTTAAACCTGCCCTCACTAAGTTTAAATCCATTTTCCCTTGTTCTGCCACTACATGACCTTTTAAAACCATACTGTAAATCAGAACTGTCCACAGGACATCTCTGGGCCTGATTTGATGTGAGGATTCTTTCTGCTTGGTCCTCTCATTGCTCTCAAGAAATTTTTAACTTAATATTTATTTTTTCTACCCAGCTATTTGGTTTAATGTAATGTAGCTTGTCTACTTCACAGGAAGTTGAATATTTCTGCTGTATACATAAATTCAGTTTTTCCAACAGGAAAAAATTTGACTTCCAAAGATCACTAGGAAGGTTTTGGTTTTTTTTAATTTTCCCCATGTTTGGGCATGATGCCAGAGTTTTTTGATTCCTGGAGGAACTCATAGATATCTCAACTTAGTCACTGCTGTTACAAACTCTCAGCTCAGTTAATGAATGTCAGATTTGTTCACATGGAGAGACGTACATTAATTGTACCGTTCCAGAAAGAAGGGTTCAAATTGAGAAGAAATCTGCATTTTGCAGAGAAAGAATTAGGCCTAATCTTCACAAATAACATATTATCATGTTGGTAATTTTTGTACAGTGAAGAATCTCTGTTCAATTCAGAAAAACAGCAGTCCATAATGGCACGGCTGCTATGGTAAGAACTCTCAAAGATACAGAAGTTTTGAAATTGCACCTCACTGTATTTAACTAAAATAGCCACAGAAACACATATTAAAACCAATCATTTCTTTTTTTGGAAAAAAATTAGGTTGTAACTTGCTTGTGTCATTTTGATAAAAAAGGGTTTTCCAACAATCTCTATCTCTTCTTACAAGTGCATTTTGATGCTGAGTATGCAGGAGATTTAGGCTCGAGTTTTCATCCAGTAAACCACTGGGAGCATTTAAATATTATGTTCTGCATTGCCTGAAAACCCCACCAAACATTTTTTCACTGATTTCCCAGTAGCTGTCCAGATCTGGAGAGCCCTATCACCATTTAAGCATTGCATAGTCTATCTCCTCTCAACAAAAGTTTGGGATCTAAGGTATTGTTCTGAATATTGTCTTGAAGATATCTTTGCACAACATTATTGATTGTGATGTTTTTGGCCTATTAAATAATGTTACAAGCAGCAGTTTAAACACCTAATTAGGTAAAGTATTATCAGCCCAACTTTTGTCAGATAATGCCCTGAAGGGCCTGTGGGCTTCATCAGAGATACTGAGGCATACTTATATATAGGAATCTGTATTGTAGTTAGGATATGACAAAGGCAGTATGGGCATATGAGAGGAAAGAATTTCTTTGCTGTTGTTCTACTCATGTCTGAGGAGTCGACTTAATAAAGCCTGAAAAACTAATCTTTCAGAGTGAAAAAGGGTTTTTGTGCTCTATATATATATATATATATATGTAGAAAAGAAGAGGATTTTAAAGCTATTTGCAGATCTAGGACAACTTCTGATTACTGTTAGGTCTAATTTATTTTAAATTTAATTAATCATTATACCTCTAAAGCGATTGTAAATGTTGTATAAATATGTAACACTTCTAATGTTAGCAGAATCTGTCCAATATCATACACTGCATACTTAGTTTTGTTTCTTTCAGGTAACTTTCTGTGCATTTTCCAGTATCAAAGAGCAAGCTCTTATTCTTTCAAGTGAAATATTTATGACTATATAGTGATATTTGTTTGCTAGGTCTGTGAGCAGTTCTGTATTCACATTTAAACTTATAGCAGCTTCTAGACTATTTTCAGTATGACATGTGCATTCAATTAGCTTCAAAAACCTACCATAGAAAAAAAGAACTGAAAAAATGCAGTTTAAATATATATGGTGTGTTCTTCTGTTACATCAAGTAAAGCAACAACACAAGAAGTTTCTGAGTTTTCATTTAAGGTTTTAAGCTTCTTTGAGCACAGAAAAGAGATTATTGAGAGCTCATGATAACAGTGATATGTGTTACTTATTAAACTGATGAAACAAGAGTCATTAGTACAACATGAGCATGTGGTCTCTGTCTAGCTTTTGGATCACTGGTGTCATATACTATGAATTTGTAGAAAACTATTTGTCCTGGCTGCTGTCTGCAGAGGAAAAATACAGCCAAGAGTAAAACTTGGTATGCCTTCAAACACAGAAATATTTGAGGCCATCCACCTTTTCATGGGCCAACTTCTAAGATATTATTGTTTGTCCTAACCTTAACCTTCCTTGACAAAACATTATTTAAGTCACATTAAAAAAACCTGTATTGTTGAGGCCAAATTTATTTGACTTTTATGAAAAGTAAATTTCTTTTAAAATGTATTGTATCTACTTGCAAGCTCATGGGAAAGATAATTTCTATCCATTACAGATATTTGATAAATTCTCCTGTGATTATATAGTTGTTTTATTTCCAGCATCTTTTCTCCTTCATGATAATTTTTACTCTTGTTTTAAAATATGTGCATCTATTAAGAATTGAAGTCAAACAATTAACAACTTTAATTTCTTAAACCTTTATTTTTCTCTTTTGCAGAGTTGGTTGTATTTTCCATGGTGCTTTCCATGCAAACTAGATACATGTAGTATTTTATTGTCAAAATAATGTTTCAAGTTGTAAAATGGCAAGGGAATACTGACTGAGCTATTAATAAAACACACCAGCTTTTAGCTGGCAAAGCAGCCTTCTTTCCATCAAATATGTCTCAGCCTTTAATAAAGAAACTCAAGTGGTGTAAGTGAAAAATTACTTTTCTCACCCGGTCATCTGTCTGTCATGTATTATTCAGGTCACCAATGTTTGTCCTGAACTGTATCATTCCGTAGTTGTGTCAGGTATGAAATATGTTCAGTGTAATTCCATCAGACTTCACGAAGTTGATTAGAACAGATCACCTTTCGCATGGGCACAAGTTATCTCAGCAGATTGAATGAAAAAGACTTATTTATCTTTGCCTGATAATAAAGAAAGAGATGAGCAAATTTCTCCATTAACTTGAAAAGAGTCCCATATTTTGTGTGAAAACAAACTGAAGGCAGTAATTCTATTGAAAATACTTTAATACATGAGTGTTTCTTTGAAAACATGTTTATGTTTGAAACCAGAAAATATAAACCTTGAGCCACATGCATTCTATAAAAAGCTTTTAAATGTTTCTTTTTTCCCTTGAGCACAATCCTCAGAAACAATTTAATTGGTGTTGCTGTATAGGTGTTTAGGTCTGTAATGGTGCATTTTTTCCTTAAAATTCAAATGTTGGTGAAGGTCTAAATATAATGGGGTGCGAAAAATGTTTTGTTCTAATTAGTAAGAATAAAAAAATAGATATTAAATACTTGCCAGCAATATCTGTTTAGGTAGATGATTTTGTTTTTCTCAAGTATAATGGCTAAAACTCTCTTTTTTTTTTTTATTTTTATGGAGAATAAATATGCTATGGAGAGGACATTAATGATCTGAGCAACCTTTTTAGAATCTGTAATAACTCAATGCAATCCTCTCTCCAATACCCTTCCTAACTGAAAATTCTCATGCTTTGTATACAGCTCCCATAGATATTCAGTGTTGTTGTGATGCAACTTCCTAAACCATTGCATCTCAGCTACAGAAAATTCAGAAAAGGTTTCAAGACAGTTAAGGACTGTCCTGTTTTCCCATAAACTTCAATACTGTCTGAAATGTAGACCACCATCTGTGTAATAGTACAGGTACTTATTTCATTCTGAATTGATACAAGTGTATTTTAACAAGATGGAAAAACAACCTGGGTTTTAACAAACAGCAACTGCTGTACGGCCACTGAGTCACCTCACAGGTTGACCTTTTTCCTGACGAGGAGTGGAAGAGGTCTTTGCTGATGGGTTGCTTTCTCTGCTTGAGCAGAGCACTAGGCAGTGAATCAAAGCTCAGCCTCAGCACTTCCTGCTCCATCTCCCTTTAGCAAGAAAAGGTACTCTTAGTGCCTGCCTCTGGAAAGTGTGGGAGACAACAAACCCTGAGAGAAGGGAGCTACAGGCATAAACCCAAACTCTGTGGTTTTGATAGTGTCCTCAGTTGGCTGGGGTTTGTCATTTCTCTTTTTGGCCATCCATTGGGACCAGCAGAGACTAGTTTTTCAGGTCAGGGCACTGAAATCATTCACTGTCAAAATATGAAGGCACAATTTATTGTTCCAAGATTTACTGGTTTAAAGGCTCAACTCAAGAATGGGTGAGAGGGAAGTTTTTGACGCATTTTCACACAAATGCCTGTTTGTCTTCCTGGTGACCCGTGGGGGATCAAATAATCTAACTTCAGTCCTCCAAACAAAGTGCACGTCTGAGGTTTAAGCAGATTATCCCAATGTCCCTCTTGAACACCTTCAGAATTTTCAGTCTGGATTAATGATTGTAACCAGTTCTCTAGCTTTTACAATGCCTAAGTGTTTCAGTACAGTAAAGTGCCCAAAACGTGCTGTTATTCTTTTAATGTTTTATTAGAGCAATCTCCTTGCAAGAAACTACTTTAAACTATCCCAGATTGCCCAGAATACAACCCAGACTCACTTCTGTTAGAAACCTGGATCCATTAAGCTACCTATTTTTTTGTCAAAACCTTATGTTAAAGTTTAAGGTATTTTTATTTTATACAAAACTTATCTTTGAATTTTAATTTTGAATCCTTACAAGTTTTAGTAACTGCAGCATATGTGGGCTATTTTACTTTAAATAAATAGAACCAAATGCACCAAGACTAGATGATAAATATCAAATAGCTGATCTTTAAACTCCCATCCAACCCCAGCCATTCTGAGAGAAACCCTTATATTTTGTCAAAAAAAAAACCCAAGAATTATTGAAATTTTGTCTCTGAGCTGAAAAATAAGAAATGTAATTTTAATAATATTATAATAATAATAAAGTAAAATAATTGTTTTAAAATTTCAAAATGTTGACTATGAGAAGTAGCAACTTTTTAAATATTTAAGCATTTTTCTGCATCTCCTATTAAGCTGTTTTTGTGTTCAGTTTCCCAGCTTATCAGAAACCTTTAAGGACCTCATTTTTTTCACTCTTTCATTCTCCATCCATTAATCTGTGTCTTTCCTCCCCAAACTGATAAAGAGCTATACAGACTAAGGCCAGTTAATGGATGCACTGGGTCACGTTCTGCCCTCAGATACAAATCTGAGATCACCTCCCATTGAATCTACAGAGACTGCAACCAATGAAAGTTTTGGTTGTGTATTTGAGCGTACAAGTTGGCCTGCCTTGTTTCAGGAGGTCATGTAATTCATTAATGGCTGCCGAGTTTTTGCTGTGGAAAAGAACACTAAAGCTGTGTATAAATGCTCTGGACAATGTGTGTGCCACTGTGGAAGGTGAAAGCAGAATATACAGCATGCTAACAATTGGTTTAAAGACCAAGGCTGCAACTTTTATTGAAAAAAGAATAGCTTAAACTGCAATGTTACTTGACAGATAATAGTCTCTCCAGACATAAGTAACCATAAAACCCGAGGGTACCAATCATGTGCTTCAGATCCCATGAAGATGTGATCTCCAAGCTGTACCAATATCAGGGAGGAAGATAATTTCTCAAGAGTGCTAGTGAGCACTGTGAAATTTTGTGGTTTGTTAAAATCAGACTCTTCAGTTAAGAGATTCAAGTGAATAATTTTCCTTTCACTTTTTTTTGTAAGAGGGAAAAAAATAGTGCTGCTCCAATGTTTATCAAGAAAATGTGTTTTACATATAAACATGTAGCAGTACAAAGATTTCAATCATGACATCAAATGAAGGATCCTAGTGTCAGTTATTTTTGTTTAAATTTTGAATAAATTGCCTCATGTTTGCAGTCATTATGCTTTAAGGGTAGCCATACAGCTGTAAGAGAGTGAAAGGCTTTAGGAAGGTGACCCAAAGACATGCAATAGAAAAGTTCCTAGGGAGTTCATTGTGTATGAGTGTAATTGGAGTTTCTCTGTTTCCCAAACAATATTTTACATGGATTTGGGTACAGGTTATATGATGTTACATGGCAATAGGGTATGGGAGCAATTTCTGCCTCATGGCTTTCTTGCCAGACGAATATCAGCTAAATATAAACCGTGCCTTGTAATAAAAAACTACTTAATGAAATACAGAGGTTATAGTGTTTGGAGGCTATATAACCAGATTGATTCCCTGTGTACTTTGTTAGGTTTTCCTGCAATTTTTTACATCTCTAGTGGAATTCAGACACGTTAAGACATGTAAATTCAAGTGTTTGAGTGTGAAATACCCTTCAAGAAGGGTTAAAAGGAAGACTTGAGGAACCACAGGCTAGTCAACCCAGTCTCTGGGAAGGTGATGGAACAATAATACTTGAAACCATCTCCAAACACTTGAACTACAGGAAGATAATTTGGAGTAGTCAGCATGGAATTATAAAAGTAAAATCATGTTTAACAAACATTCCACAATTAAGTGATTAACTTGGAGGACAACAGGAGAGCAGTGACTGTTCTTTACATTGATTCTAGTAAAGCCTTTGACCCTGTGATCCTTATAGAACAGATGACAGATCACAGGTTAGATAGGTGGAAAGAGATTTGGATTGAAAACTGGCTTAGTAGCTGGGTCCAGAAAGTTATGATAAGTGGCATGAAGTCTAGTTGGAGGCAAGTAACTAGTAGTGTACCCTAGGGATTGGTACTGGGGCCAATACTCTTTGACATGTTCATTAATGACCTCAACAGCAGCACAGACTGAGCCCCCAGCAAGTTCACAGATGATAATTAAGTGTGAGAAGTGGCTGATACATGGGATCTGCTGTTTGGAGGGATCTTAACAAGATGAAGAATTGAGCTGAGGGAAATCCCATGATGTTCAATGAGGGGAAATGCAAAGTCCTGAACCTGGAGAATTATAATCTCCAGCACCCATATAAAACCAGCTGGAAAGTATCTTGTCAGAGAAAGATCTTGGAGTCCTGGTAAATAGGAATCTGGCCAGGAGACTGCTGTGTACCCTTGCAGCAAAGCAAAAAAGCTGACAGTGTATGAGACTGCATTTTGAAGAACATTGCCAGCAAGTCAAGGACAGTGAACTTTCCCCTCTACTCAGCACTGGTGAAACATATCTCAAGTACTGTGTTCAGTTCTGGGCTCTTCAGTGCAAGAAGGATTAAGGGATTGAAGCCTCACACATGAGAAGAAGCTGAATGAAATGGGAGCATTCATCCTGGGGAGGAGATGTCTCAGGAGGATCTTATTAACACATACAGACACCTGATGCTGTATAACAACCAGATATTTGTCAGTAGAGCCCATTGATAGGACAAGAGGCAATGGCCACTACTGAAAATACAGAAAGTTTTACCTGAATGCAAGAAAAAGCTTTCTAATGTGTGGGTGGTCAAACATTAGTGCATGTTGCCTTGATAGGTTGTGAAATTTCCAATTGTGAAGATACTCAAAACCAACCTGGACATGATTCTGGGCAATCTGCTCTAGATCACCCTGTGTGAAGAGAAAGGTTGGACTAGATGATCTCACAAGGCACCTTCCAACCTAAAGAATTCGTTAATTCTGTGATATTCTTTATTATTTGAGTTATTCAGGCCACAGTAAAGCAGACACTGGCATTTGAGAAGCTGAATTGCTATTTGAACTTGTCTGAACTTGATTAGGTTGCCCACATGTCTACCTGGCTCCATTTTACATGTATGAAAGAATCTCTGATATGCAGGGCTGACAGATATGGCAAAGGACAGATGTAAATCTTACACCATTGTGAAGTCTTATCTGCAGTCTTATCATGTTACTTTAGTGTGTCTCAGATTGTGATGCCTCAGACACCCCCCCCTGTTGTAAAAGCTGGCTGGTGAATAGCAGGAATTATGTACACTAGACATATATTCAGTATCTTTAGACACTATAACTCTATTTACACTGGAATGACAGTACATGAAATTGTTTCCCATTCAGCACTAGGTCTTACTGTTGAAAAATTACCTGTGTAAAATAATCCAGGCTTCTTCCTTGGCAAGAAGTGCATTAGATGGTTCCTTCAGCTGAACTGAATCAAATGTATATGAGGAAACTGGCAGATGTTTTTTTAGGATGAACTGTGAAGAGTTAAATTTAACCAGTGTTGATAACTGATGTTAAATTTCTATTTCTATTCTCCCAAACCTACAGAATTCAGGAAGTAAGCTAATGAGGATTTCATCGTAGCCTTTGCACCTTGTGGGTCTAGAGATTAAGGTTACTACAGACGTTTTTCATCAAGATTTCTGGACTGGTAGGAATATCTCATTCCTGTTTTGCAACAGTGCAACCTGTTCTTATTCGGTCAAGTTAGATTCTGGTTTTCAAAAGAAGATTCAGGGACTATATTTCACAATCAGGTTATGATGGATAGTCTATCATATTTCATTGGGGTTTTCTTATGTAAAGAGCAGAAAGAAGTCTGTTGTACAACCCAACATATTAGTTGTACAAGACAAATTGTAGAAATATTTGTCCCCATTTTTTAAAAAAATTGGTTTTTGCAAGTGTAGCTCAAAGCAATTTGTTGTCAGTGCTTTATAAGCATAAATGAGTTAAAATCTGTATTGAGAAAATATCAATTTCCACAGAAGTAGCTGTTTTCATAATGGAATGAACAACTTAAAATATGTTGAGAAAATAAAATATAACTCTATTATTTCCAATGAGTTAACATGATGATTATAATTGTTGATTAAATAGTATTTATCACACTGTGAGAAAAACTTTAACCTGACTCTAGTGCTAAATTCAGACCTTGTGAGCTTCTGGGGAGTCAAGTGGTTCGTTTACCCTTGTTAAATTCCTGCTCCTTTGATGAGGGCATATTTGCATTAAATGCAGAATGCATTTTACCCATGATCTTGCAAACATTGAACAATGCTGAGTTTTCCATTTAAGGATGTCTGCTCAGTGAGAATTCCATCTGCATTCATGTGACTCTGCCAGATGTGTCAGTAGGCTGTTCAAGGATAGACATTTTTAAAAAGAGTCAGCTTTGAAAAAAACATGAATCAACATTTAGCTTCAAACAGAATTAGAGGGGAGTTAAACTGATATCAAAGAAGTTAGGAAGTTTGCCTTGTCACAATATGAAATAGTCATATAGTACATTTCAGCAAGCAAGTTTGCAGGTAGCATTTTGAAAATCAGTGCACATGTTAAACTGTATATGGATTTGTAGGTGTTTATGTTACAATTATTAATTTCTTCTATTAGATATATTTTTATTTAAAATATAACTTTAACCTTGAAGTTTTAAAGTGTGAAATTATGTGTATAGTGTTATATATTTCTCATAAATGTTGTTTTCATCTGTAAAAGCCAGGTCTTGGTTGGCATCCACTCTTTCTAGCTCTTTTCTTTATTAATAAATGTGCTCCTGCCCAAAAATTAAATTTGACATGAAAATATTTTTTTTAGCCAAGAATAATTATTATTTACAATACTAGGAAATAATTTTGTGTGCATGGGATGTTGTACAGAATTTAAATAAATATTTTGGAGATAAAAATACAAGTCCTATTTCCCATTCTCATTCTTTATATCTGTAAGCAATTTGTAGAATTAAGGTGACCTAGATAAAATTCAAGGTAATAAGGTACAACTTGGCAAAATCAGCCCAAATCAAATGTCATATATTGAAAGGCTGCTTTAAAGTTGTACCAAGTCTACAAACTATACAAGACTTCTTATCATATAAACTCTGAAAGTTACACAGAGATACCAAATGAGGAGAGTATTTTACTGGTTTTAGTCATGTTTTAAATGTTTGCTCGATTAATGAGAAATATCTGGTTTTGTAGAAGGAAAAAAAAAAGGGAGCCTTGACAGATTCTCAATAGAACAGCTGTTGGCATACATTTTGAAAGTTTGAAGAAGAGGACATGGACTGGTTCAGTGAGACTGTGCAGCTCATAATTTTACAGAAATAACAGTGCACAAATCATTACACTGTCATGTTTAATACATGAGAAACACCATGCCGAGAATATGCTTTGTTACATTATAATGGAATACTTCTATACGTGGGAGTTCAAATATGTGCATTTCCTAATGGTCAGAATATAACATTGGAACATTCTCCATTTGAGGTCTTATCCACCAAGAATTTGCAGCTCCCATAGAGATAAAAGAAGTTCAAATTTGCCTAATTTCTTTCAAGCTCTTCCCTTGAGTTCAACACATTGAGCTGACCTTTAGTGTACTAAATGATGACTTGTTTGTTTCATTCTTTCAAGGAAGTTGTTTCTTCATGCCTTTCCTGAACAATTCTGTGGGAAACAGTTTAATTTTCTTTTAAGGAACGTCAGTGACTAGTTTTTTATATTTATTTGGTATTATCAAAATATGTTGTGCTAAAATGTATAAAACAAAATGAGTTGCAAAGATGTAAAGCCTAATGCCGTCTGGGTTTTTGTAGCACCCCATGGAACTTACAAAATAATTACTTGGTCCCATGTGGCTGCAATATTTTATATAATAATGTCACAGATGAGGTTTTTTTCTAAGCACATCTAGAAATAGAATTTTTCTTTTAGGAATTTCATCCTGTCATCTTTTTATTGGATAAAATTTTGTATTTTGAATTAAATTAATACAAAAAAAATCTTCAGAGTGGTGTGAGGAGAAAGCAGAGCTCTCCTTTTTTTTTTTTTTAAGATGCAAATTTCATCAGGAAACAGGTCAAATCTAGAGGTCATCAGGTCCACAAAACAATTTTAAATTCTCTTTTATGAGACTTTTCTGAGTAGCAGAGCTGCTTTATATAATTTCGTACTTCTTATGGAATGAACAAATAAGCAATACTCTCTCCATATTGCTTCATTTTGCGCAATTTTCCATCTTCATTATGTTTTAGTTTAACTGTTCTTCTGTCATTTTGCACATTTAACAGTAATATATAGTAATATTGATGAGGTGTTAGGTACTAAGACTGTGGTGTTTACTTATGGAAAAAACAATGTCTCTAATACTACCCACTGTATCAAGTTTACTTTGAAGAAGTGTTTTCAAGGTAATTTCACAAGCTTTTATTTCTGTTCTGGACACTGCATACCACATATCAGTGTGTGTATATTTTCCAAACTGATATTAGTTGATTGTAGTCATAGTAATGTTAAACTGAAATAAGATATGCATGCAGTATGGTTATGAAAATACCTGTCTAGTAAATAGTGCACTTATTGAGTCCTAAATGTGTGTATGGTTTTCAGTGTTATGGTTGTATAAGATAGCTTGAGCGTGTCCCATTTTCACCCCATAAATTAAAGCCGGCCAGGGTCAACTGTAAGTTATGTTTATTTTTTTCTCATTGAAAGTATTTGCTTTTTAAATTTATTTAACCTTTTTCTTTTCTTTTTTTTTTTTTTTTCCTCTTGGAGCTGCCACTCTTTTATGTATTTCTCTCTTCCTTTGAAAGATGCACACCCTCTGTCACGTAACTGGAAACATTCCTGCAATGCATGCAATTTCATGTACATGTATTACCACAGTTCACATTCTTTTAAAAGTAACCACATCTCAAATTAAGCAAAGTTTTGATATCTCAGACAGTAATGGAGTGTATGCTTGCCACCACAGATATGTATGCCACCACAGGCCATGGAATTTGTTATTAATCAGTAAGCTAAAAAGAGGAAGAAAAGACATATCTCAGGTTGACAAAAATATGTAGGACTGGCATTGCACAAAAAGACTTTTTTCTCTTAACCTTACAGGAAAAAACCATAATTGTGTACTATTTAGCTTAATGTCTGTTTTCTCTTAGCTTATAAGCAAATAGAAACTCAGATGCTGTTAAAAAAAAAAAAAAAAAAAAAAAAAAGAGAGAGAGAAAAAGAAAAAAAAAACAAAACCAGAACTGATTTCAGTAAAAAAACTATGTATGTCCATTTTATTGCTTCATATAGTGGTATTGAAATATGTCACCTGTGTCTTGCTTATGAGGATTCTTCAGTGTCATTTTTAATAGAAAAGTATCTCTTTACTTGCTTAAGGGTCTGGACTTTGTTAGAGATTAAAGCCAGTGATGAAAACACTGAGCATAATGAATTTTCGTTATGTTTAGTTGAAGTCTACTAAAATCCAATGTTTGCATTAGTTTTATGATAAAAGTGAGACACCCAACTTGGCCATATTTGTATTTCAAATGCTTTGCTCTGATGAGACCAGAACCCTTATTTCCAAAATGGGTCTTTCCAGCATGTTTGTGCTTCCTTCGCACAGCAGCTGTTGGAAGCGCTGATTGACTTTTCTTGTCATAGCTAATCTGAGAAAAAGATTCTGTAACTTCACCCCTTTTCTTCTCTCACAAAATGAAGAAACACCGCTAGGCTCTCTACCCCTAGTATTACTGCAAAATTTCTCTGTTCACTTATTGTCATCATGCAGAGTGAAAAACTGTTTTGTGCATTCCACACAACAGTACTCTTAATGGAAATAGAGATTTTAGATGATGGATTGTGGAGCTGCTACACTATGATCTTTATCTTATATTCACCCTAAGGACAGTAAGGAAAATTCTTATTGCAATCAGAGGTGTAATGGGGACTGAATCTAAAATTCATACAAGTGAAAGGTGGTGGTGAGAATTGAAAACTGTAATAGATGCATTTCAGTGGTACTGGAAATAACTGCAGATTACTGTTTGCAGCCCTTTCAAATATATTCCAGTGCACCCAGGGTAATTTGCTAGGCAAGCATTTAGTGCTACTAAACCTGCATGTGTCACAGGACAGTATGGGAAAAGTGGGGGGCTGCAAAAAGCATGAAAAAGAAGACGAAAAAGGAACGCCTATGAATTTTCTATTAAATTCCATATGCTTGCTATTTTTTACCCCAGCAAATTGGTGTTTATATTATGTTCCCAATTATTGGTCTTGCAGAATTCTGTTTCAGTGAATTTTCATGAAGTAGAAAAAAAAAGATGCAATGCAGATGGAAATGAAAACATCTACAAAAGCAGCTGATGTTCATAAATAAATTAAGCAGTTTGGCATACAATGACTGTACTCAGGAAGAATACATATTAGCAATTCTTTGTTGTATTGATCCTTTAAACTAAGGCATGTGTGCCATAGTTAAACACTTTTGTGTATTTTTAAAGCTGTCATTTGTAAGTTTGAGCAAAGTACAATAGTCCTTAAGGGAAACAGCCTAACAGGCAGACTTGCAGTCAGAGTTCAGTGTATTTTCTTCATCTTTAATTCAGTAGGAAGCCTTTCTAAGTAGGAAATGAGGGTTCTATTCGTACTTGCCACTGGAGAGCTGCAGTTCATAGAGTGAGCTTCATTGTCTGGACTTGCCATGCACAGTGGGTGTGTGGCTCAAGCCCTTTTTCTCTGAGTATTGGGCAGATCGCTGTCAGATCAGAGGTGGTCCAAGCTGATACAGCACCTTGACAATCTGATTTGGCCCATTGTGGCCTATTGTACTTAATTTCACATCATCTGATACCTAAAATAATTCCTGACCACGTTATTCTTTTCTCAGATTTTCTAGAAAGCACAAGTTTGTTTCACATCTACTTTCCGTGTGAATGAAATGTGTGTGAATGCACATGTGCATGAATTTAAGATATTTATTGCGTTCTTTGTCTACTTTGAAGGAGTCTTTACTAAAAGCAACTGACTACAGTTCCATTATGAAGGATTTAGCAAAAAAACCGATATGTATAAATTAAATAATAATTTTAAGAGAATGTGAAAAAATTTGCCTCTGTTAAGATTCTATAGTTTTTTAGTGCAATGCTGAAAAAAAATCTGAAGAAAACACTCCACAAAATATACCATAAAGCCTCATGTGATATTTAATGCAAATTCATAGAATTATAGAACAAAAAAATTGGTTGTAAAGGACCTTTGAAGATCACCTAGTTCCTATCCAATCCCAGTCCCTGCCATGGGCATGGATGCCTTTCACTAGATCAGGTTGCTTCAACCCTTGTCTCACCTGACCTTTGTCACCATGGAAGGAGCATCCACAACTTCTCTGGGAAGCCTATTCTGGTATCTCATCATCTTCAATGTGAAAAATTTCTTCTTCACATCTAATCTAAATGTATCCTCTTCCAGTTTAAAAAACAGCTACCAATATCTACAGCTATTGTAATTGTGATTCCTTCTCTGTAAGACTGCTCTCAATCCATTCAACACCCAACCTATACATCAGTTTGCCGTGACCAAGCTGCAGGCCTCACACTTGGCCTTGATGAACTTCTTGAAGTTCACACAGTCCTCAAGTCTGTCAAGGCTCCTAGGGATGGCATTGCTTCCCTCAAGTGTATCGACTGCACCACTTAGCTTTGAGATCATCCAGATGCTGCAGATGCTCACTCCCACTATCAAGGCAAATGTGGATCTCTGGGGAACATCGCTTGGTGCTGATCTCCATTTGGAGATTAAGCCATTGACTGCAACTCTTTGGATGCCTCCATCCTTTCAATTCCTTTCCTATTGAATAGCCTACCCATCAAATTAAATATGTTCAGTGTAGCAGAGTTGTGTAGAATTGTGCCAAAGGCCTTACAGAAGACGTCTGTTACTCTGTACCCACCAACATGGTTACTCCATTGTAGACAGCCAGAGATCATCCAGGAAGAATTTTTGTTTCATGAAGCCATGTGGATATTTCTAGTTACTTCCTTGTCATTCACATGCCTTGAAATACCTTCCAGGAGGATCTCTTCCATCAGCCTACTGGTCACAGAAGCTGAATGGTAAGTTGTTCCCAGGGTCCTCATTTTTACCCTTTTTAAAAATGGGTGTGATTTTTCCCTTTTTTCAGTGCCAGGGGATTTCACCTGTTAAATTCTTTAATTCCTCAGAATCTTAAAGGAGAACAGCATCATTTATAAGTGAGGAACAGAAAAAAACCTGTTATTTTTGTGGTGGTTAAAATAAAACTTGGCAAAAATCATAACAAAATGTATTTATTGAGATTCACTACAAATATTTCACTCTAATGGGTGGAATACACTATCAGGTTTGACGTCTGATAATGATGTTACTTTGGAAAATGTAGTTGTATGTTGGTGTTTGAAAGGAGAAAGGTGTCTTTCAGACCATAGGGTTTTTTTTCAGTTTGTATGGAGCAAAAAAATTATATGCATCATAACATGTAATTACCTCGCTGCTGGTTTGCTGTCTTCAGCTAAAAGAAAATAATTGCTGATTAAACAACTTGGTCATCTTGATTTTTGCTTACATTTCTGTAAGAAATTGTGTTTACATGCAAGGACAGAGCACTACTATCAATAAAATGGTTCTGTAAATTAAAAAATATATATATTTTTTATTATTTCAGAAAATTTTCTAGTTTTTTTCTTTTTACACCACATTGTATGTGCATGTGCCTTCTGATGAGCTTTGCAGCTGATTTCTTCTTCTGTGATATAATATGCAGGTTATAATTATAATGCAGCAAAGTAACTTTTAATTGACATCCCAAGTAATAACTAAAATTTACCTCCTCTATGGGGGCCCTGATTGTTAGAAACATGTAAGAATGGAAAAAAACTATTATTTTATTTAAAAACTAAAAAACCCAAACCTGTTGTAATTAAAACTTTTCTTTAAATAAAACTGTATAATTTTTATAGTAGTTTAACCTGAGCAGGCAGCTCAGCACCATACAGCTGATCTGTCACTCCCCAGTGGAATGTGGGAGAGGATCAGAAGGGTAAAAGTGAGAATACTCATGAGATGAAATAAAGACAGTTTAATAGGTAAAGCAAAAACTTCACACACAAGCAAAACAAAATAAAGAATCTATTTACTGCTTTCCTTGTATTTTGCCATTTCTAAGTTTCATGGTTGGAGATGCTGGCCAAATGCCAAGCACCCACAAAAGCTGCTCACTCACCCTCATCTGCTACAGCTAGGCAGACAAGACAAAAAATTAACAAAGGGTTCATGAGAAGATAAGGACCAGGAGAAAACACTCCAAGGGCAAAACAGGCTCAGCTTAAAGGTATAAAGTGAATTTATTACTACCAAAATCAGAGGAGGATAATGAGAAGTGAAATAAACCATCTTCTCCTCCTCCAACCCCTCCCTCCTTCCCACCAACAGCACAGGGAGACAGGGGATGGGGGTTTTGGTCAGTTTGTCACCCGAGGATTTCTTCTGCTGCTAAAGGAGAGGAGTCCTTCCCCTGTGAGACCATGGGGTCTCTCCCATGGGAAGCATTTCTCTGAACTTCTCCAGCATGGCTCCAAACCTCATGAGCAGCAGTCCTGCCAAAACTTCTGCAGTGTGAGTCCCTTCCATGTGCACACTGTTCTGCCCCACATAATGTGGCTTGGGTCACTCTTCCATGGGGTGCAGTCTTCCAAGGACAGGCTGCTCCAGCCTGGAAGCAGGAGCCCCCTCTCTCCACTGGGTCTCTCACTGGATCACAGCCCCCTCCAGGCATCCACCCCCTCCAGCATGGGCACCGCCCCCATGGGCTGTGGGTGGATCCATGCACCCCTGTGGATCCCCACGAGCTGTGGGTGGATCTCTGCATCCCCCATGGATCCCCACGAGCTGTGGGTGGATCTCTGCATCCCCCATGGATCCCCACAGGCTGTGGGTGGATCTCTGCATCCCCCATGGATCCCCACGGGCTGTGGGTGGATCTCTGCATCCCCCATGGATCTCCAAGGGCTGTAGGGGCACAGCTGCTTCACCATGGTCTCACCACAGCCTGCAGGGGAATCTCGGCTCTGGTGCCTGGAGCACCTCCTCCCCTCCTTCTGCACTGACCTGGGTGTCCCCATGTTGTTTCCCTCACATGTTCTCACTTCCTTTTCTTCTCTAGCTAGGAAAAGAACTGCACATAGCCCACTTTGTTTTGATTTTCTTCTTAAATATGTTATCACAGAGTCATTACCAACCTCTCTAATGGGCCCAGTTTTGATTAGAAGCATGTCCATGTTCAGAGCCACCAGGGGTTGGCTCTGCTGGACATGGTGGAAATTCCAGCAGTTTCTCACAGAAGCCACCTCTGTGATAGATTTCAAAAATCAGGCTGTGCAAAACCACCCACTAAGTAAGTAGGACTTTATCCTTTGTAATGGTTCCTTTGGAAGAGAAGTGCTTTATCCCAGATGTCTCTCCCTTTCTCCTTCTTCCCCTGGCTTTTAGTAAAGAGCAAAATGCAGTATGGAATATCCCTTGGGTCCGAAGGAGTCATCTTTTCCAGCTGTGTCTCTTCCCAAGTCATCGTGCACCCCCAGCCCCCTGGCTGGTGGGGTGGAATGAGGTGCAGAAAAGACCTTGATGCTGTGCAAGCTCAGCAATAACTAAAACATCTCTGAGCTATTGAGCTGGTTTTGGCTGAGGCAGAGTAAATTTTCTGCACAGTAGCTGGTATGGGGCTCTGCTTTAAATTTACACTGGAAATGGTGTTGATAATTAAGGGATGTTTTCATTTTGCTTTTGACTCCAACGGACCAAAGGGATATTGCAGACCATATGGTGTCATGCTCAGCATATAAAACTGGGGGGAAAAGGAGGAAGTGAGGGATGTTCAGCACGATGGTGTCTGTCTTCCCAAGTCTCTGTTATGCCTGATGGAGCCCTTCTCTCCTGGGGACAGCTGAGCACCTGCTTGCCCATGGAAAGTGGTGAATTAATTCCTTGTTCTGCTTGAGCGCGTAAGTTTTGCTTTCTCTATTAAACCATTTTAATCTCAGCCTATGAGTTTTCTCCCTATTACACTTTTGATTTTCTCCCCTGTCTCACCTGGGGGGAATGAGCAAGTGACCAGCTTGGGTAAACAATCATGATAGTTATCAATACTGTTTAAGTCACAAATCCAAAACATAATGCCATCATTTACTCTATTGCAACCAAAACCTAATTGTAAAGTTAATTTATGCAGCAGATTGAATGGAAGCATCATGAACTGCCTGAACTCAAAATGCAGGTCTACTGCTAGGGGTTGTAAACCAGATAAGAGTTTCAGCACAAGTAACTTTTTGGCATCTGTGCAGATCTGGTAAGTCAAAAGAGCAGAAATTCAGGGTGGAGACTCAGTCTTGTTGCCATCAACAGCAAGGCTTCCAAGGCAACTCCCTTACTGCTCCTTCAGGGTTATTTCAGACAGACAAAATAATAAATTACAAGCAGGGACTTCAATTCAGGGATCAGAGTACTACAAAAAAAAAAAAAAAAAAAAAAAAAAAAAAAAAGGAAAAGCCTAAGACTTCTAAAATTAGAATTTGTAGCTAGCTATTGGCAGAGTTACCAATCCCTTTCTGGTAAGCTCTCTAACACCTGCCATGATAGATTAGGACCTCCATCCACGATTGCTTTTGCCTTTGTGGTCTTGTAAAAAATATATTGCAAAGGACTCCCAAACTGTAATGAGATATGTTGTTTATGTAATAATTTTTACTTCCACTACATTTAAAAAACTTTTTTTCAGGTATTCATTATTTACTTAGGCGTGATGGGTGTTTATTTAGTTTTTTGGTTTTGATTTTTTTTTTGTGCCTTCTGAAAGGTCAATACCAAAGTATTTCTACTGTTTGAGTGTGCTAGGTTTTTTACTGCACCTTCAGGCAAAGTTTTCCTAAGATTGTAAGTCCAGGCTATTCAAGTGTCTGATTGACTGCAAGGCACAGAGGTTGAAGAATTTCTGGCAGCAAGTCAGCTTGCAGTAATAAAAGCTACTTTTTTTTTCCAAGTCCATTAGTTCCCATTACACAGACACCACAAAGCCCCAAAGATAAAATCAGCTGCAAAAAGTATTCACACTTCTCAGTTATTCTGGAAGTTAATTTTACAAAGTTTTTTGCCAATTGCTTTTTCAGAAATAATGCTGAATCTGAACAGGAACATTATCCTTGACTTCCTTCCCCTCCACTTTCAATCCCCATTGAGCTCCTTCCTACAGAGATTGCTCAAAGCAAGTCATGACCAATAAAGAGAGTATTGGAGTTAAATTGCTGCAAGAAATATTGCAGTAATATGGCTTCAGCTTAAGCATGCCAGAAGAGTATCCCTTGCAAAGGAAGTGCTAAAAGGTGAAAAAAGGAGCATGTGCATGAAATTTTAAAGCAAAACTTTTTTTCTACTCTGGGGCATTCTTACCTCTACATAGAGCAGACACCAGCCCATGGTTGTCTCCAGAAGGAGGATATGGTTCCAAATGTCACAGGGAGAGCAAGGTAACAGGAACTTTCTCATCTGACATGGTTACCATCAGAAGAAGGCACATCTCTATCTTTATGTCTTTAGGATACACATAATAACACAGAGGAAAAAATTATAAATAACTTAGATTGTTGTATAAATCACAGTTACAATCAAAATTAGAATGTTTCCTAAGAAAATTTATTTTTAAAGGCTGCATTTAGCAGGACGACAGTATTTTCAAAATATGAGCAACATGACATAGCCATAGAATAACCAGACAAGATGTCAGTGTGTATAAAAGCCAAAGAAGTCACCAAGAGTACTTTTCTGTCCATGCTTCAAAAAAATATAGACTAGATATATTGTGTGGCTTACTTTACTGATAAAGATGGGCAATTATAAAGGATTCTGAGAGGATTTGATCTTTAGTGTAGGATAAGAATTTTAGATAAGGCAGTAGGTTCTTGTTATTTAGTTATTGATGAGTATTGGGTAGCTGAGTTAAAGAAGTCACATTTAAAATAACCTTTTCTAGGTCATGAAAAAATTAAAAGTGAGGCTGGCCAATAAAGTCAAAGAACTGCTTTTGCCCCATCTCTCTCCATAAGATGTATGGATCTATAAGAACCTCAGCTTTACACTAGTACTGTCATCTTTTATCTATTTATGGCTAAAAGGTATTGAATTGAATTGAATATCTCTGTGCAAGAACTTCGTATATGTTTTCAAGAAAACTAATCCTCTGGAAATTTATCACACTGCAGGAATTGTGTGTGTCAGATACTTCTTTTATTTTACATTCAGAAATATGAATAAAATCACTGGTAGTCATGATTGTTTTGTTTTGGGGTGTTTTGGATGGTTTGGGATAGGAGTTCATAAAGGAAACCAGAAGGACTGAGACTGTTCATGAAATAATATTTTTTTTCTGGGTAATACTTATCAGTATGGCTAAAATAATTGTAAGTATTTTCTTTTCCAGTTTTTTGTTTATTATGTTCCCTCTGTAGCGCATTTCCAGATGATGCTGGCTAGGGAGATGACTTTTGTTTACAGTCTAACATAAACATACAATCCAAGCACAGAGCTAGCCTTGACACTGTTTCTTCATTCTTTCTATTCTGTCTCTAATTTGCATTTTAATATAACAGCTGATGCAGCCTGTCTTAATATTAAACTCAGAGCCTTTAGAAATAATACAGAGTAATATAGTCAAAAAGGTCTTATCAAGTCTTCAGGCAAAGACTGCCAGCAGGTACAACAGCAACAGTAACAGAAGGAATTTTTTTCTGCCCCCTAACTATATTAATGTTCATGAAAATTTCACCCCAGTAATTTTTTTTCTATGTTTTTAATGAGTTGTAGTTGTTTAAATTTGGTTTGTATCATATAGTGATTAGAATCCTATAACATTTATTCAATGTAAATTAAATTTCCTGGCCTTGTAAAGTAACTGAAGGCTTGAAGACAACGATCAGTCATAGAATTTTGGTTTGTTCTAATTCTAAATATTCTAATCTATCCCAATTATTTGAGTTCTTCTTTTGCTTCATATTTCTCTTTAATGGATATGTACAGATATGATTCCAAATTGCTAACCTTACATAACAATTCTCTTCTAAATTTAGGCCAACTAATATTGTAAATATTTTGACATTGATCAGATTTTGATTTGGAGCAGGAGAGATTTTTGTTGCTGTTTGGTTTTCTATTAACTTGATTTTTGTTAACTTTTAGAGTGAAAATGAGTAGATATTCTTGTGAATATGATGGAAACATTGCTGATGGTTGTAAAAATTGACCCTTAGAAAAAGTGATTTATAATATGCATGAATATTTCAGAAAATAGCAAAGAATGACCTGAGCCCAGGGACTTGGTGACAGCCTGTACAAGAGATGGAACTTTACCCAATATGGTACACTGAAGCATTGTCACTGTGGATGGTGAAGTTGCTATGGAGATGTTGTTATCAAACATTTCTTAGAGATTCTCCCTAGAACACAAATCTATCTAGAAGGAAAGTCAGGAGGATTGCAGAGCAGCATATCTTCCTCAAACATTCAACCCTCTCGTTTGTTGATATTATATGGCTGAGAAAGGCAAAATATTCTGGTTTTTTCACTGAACTCGTAAATATATATACTATTTAACATCAAATTGTAGTATTTTTGGTGGATCCTGTCTCTCAGAAATGACTGTTTTCTGTGGACAGTTCTATGGGGACTAGGAATTTAATGTTGAGAATTTGCCTTCTTCTGCTTTTATAAGTGTTTTTTATTTAATTTAGCAACAATGAAGGTCTAAATTCTAAGCTTCTTCATCACACCTGTTAGATACACTTGCTTTGAACTAAGTCACTGGCTTTAGCTACTGATTTCCTTGGGACATTTGGTGCAGAGAAGTGCCCAGATCATCAGTCACACTCAATGCTTTTGCTAGAAGTGCAATGTACTGGGAAGGATGGGAAAATGGTTATATGAGTCTATCCCCACCCACATTCTCCCTCTCACTCAAAACAGGAAACAGCCAATTAATGCATTTTTTTTTTAAATCCCAACAAGTAAATGCCTCACTTCTAGGATTTTGAACTGTTGCTGTTGCCAACCTATGAAGCAGGTGATTTATATTTATGAGCTGTACTTCGAAGGAGCACTGGCTAGGGGCAGTGGTAAGGTTGCTGCTGAGCCCCTGGCCTAGAGAAGTGTCCAAAGGTCCTGAAAAGCAGTGATTTTCATCCAGCTGCTTAGTGCCCCATGAACTATTCTTGGCAGTATTCCTGCTGGCTCATATGTCTATAATGCTTGTTTTCACAGCTTATTTCACCTTTATTGGATCATGGATAACAAGGCTGTGCTTATTCTTGCTCTTTTATTTTGAACCTTCATCTATTATACTACTGTATTGGGACAAGGATGTCACACTATTAGGATTTTTCTTCTGCTACTCATGACTTAGATATACTTTTAAATCCATAACTATAATAATGTTGTGAGTAATATTAAAAGTGCTTTTAAACTTCTGTGGTTATAAATTGCATTCACTGTTAGAAAAAAATGCAGACCTAGAGGTAGTAAATGTAAATTATTTAATAAAAAAAACCTGAATTCAGAATTAGAAATGTTGTTTAAAAGCAGGTATGAACATAACCCTCAAAAAGCTGTTTTTTCAATTGTTGGGCAGTGTAGTTCATATAACTGTCAAAAAAAATCAATGTATAGCAAAAAAGAAAAGAGATATTAAAAATATAAATTCTTCTCTGAGAGTTATAATTCCCCTAATACAAGTATTATCCTAATACAGAGATAGTACCTAAATATTTACATGCAATTGATGTATTTAAACTATTCATTTTACACTCTTTCACTGCAGCTTTACTGCCTTTTGGTCCATCTCAAAATTCCCATTGTACTATACCCATTAAATGAAGTTAGAGAGCATATACTTGTTCTTCTAAAGGTCTAATATATGCTACAGAAAAATATGAGTGAACACAGATAGAGTTGCAGTGGAGATTCAAATTGAAGTCCTTGGGTTCTTTTTTGGGGGGTTACCTTTTTTATTTATTTGTTTTGACAAACCTTACACTTTTTTCAAGTAAGGTTTATCATAAAATGTATAGCCCTAGCTATATTTACAGCTTACTGTGGCACCTTAGCTGTATTATGGAATCATCATTGCACTGGGAATCTTCACAAAACTTGATCTAATTTCTATACTGCATAACCAATTGATTACTCATTTTCCAACTGATTCCCAAATTTAACTTGCATCAGAAAAATATGCACTGGAATGCAAGTTCCTTAAAGGGCAGCATAGATTCCTTTCTAAGAAATGTAGACATGAGAAAATTGCCCCTTCTTAAACATAAAAGGAGTTTTACATAGGTCTTATGAGGGATTTGTGCAGTTTCCTTATGTTCAAACAGATAATGTGGTCACATTTCTCAAGTCAAAAATCTAATTTAATTCAGAAAGAAACTGAAAGGAGAAGATCTTTCATAGCTTGGCATCTGGACCCTGTGATTACCTTCCAAAGACGAGGAGAAGCAGAATGAAGTCATGTGTAAATTGAACTCTGCTTCAAAAAAAAGTATAAGCCATATTTTTGTCAAATAGAAATAAAACATTCTTAAAAGGAATTTTTGGGCCTCTCTTGGTGTTTTGTGAGCCCTTTTTCATGGTAACAGTCTCAAAAAAAAAAAAAAAAAGTAAGCAAAGTTATTTTTATTATATGTTTGACCAAGCAGAAAGTAATGGAATATGAAATGTGGAATATAGCTATTTGGTATGCTTACCTTTATAATGACTTGCAGTAATGAGTTGTACTGGTAAGCACATAGCCCTTTGTAATGACAGGTCAAATTTTAGAAGATTCATAAATTTGGTTTTAGTAATCAGAATCTGAGAATAATAATATTCAAGTTTAATTGTTTGACTAGTTCTAATTCAGAAGGGGGCAAGAGGTAGAAACTGTGGAAAGCTGATATGGAAAGGATTGTTCAAATTTTCTGGGGCATGCCCACATAGCTTTTTAAATGTATGTACTTATGCATGTGAACATAGGGGATTCAGCCAGCACAACAGAATTGCACATGTTAATTGTGTTATCCATTATTGGGTGCATATGTATTCTGCTACTATTTACTCATTCATCCTAGAGGCCTGAAGTGTAGCAAGTCCTTAGTTACCACTCATTTCTGGATTTGTCTGCAGTGGCAGTTATTTCCACTTTTCTGATACTGCTGTCCTTGTTCCTTTTTTTCCCTCTGTTGCCTAATCCTAAAAAAGAAATGATCACATCAAACTAATTTGATGTAACTGCTGATTTTTTAAAGCCAGATTTTCAAAATTTTTCCAACAACATATCATTTTTTTTTATTTAGTTGTGAGATATATTGTCAGTTTGGTGACTACAAAATAGACTCACTACTTAAATGGAGCCCTTTTAGTGGCAAATTTTAATAATAGGGGGACCATCTTATTGGAAGGGAACTGGTAAATAACAGGTTCTTTTGCAGCAATTTTTCACTAACTTTCCATGTCCCAGATCACTGAGACATTTTTTGAGAAGATAGTAGCTGATAGCAAACACAGTCTGAATTCTTTATCATGGTTTACACAGTTGCAAATACATTATTCTATATTTCTATATTTCAAATGCAGTGACTGAGCATTAAAATCACATAAGGAAAAATATTCTTTTCAAAATTGTGCTTTTTGTGATAAAAGTTGTGAGTAGTTTTTTTTTTTTTTTCAAGTGCATGGATGACTAGAAAATGAACAGTTTCTTCACAATTCTTCTGTGATGCATCTGATTTACCGATGCTAAAGAAAAGTTCCGAAAAAAAGGTTTATAAACTTTACCTTGAAACATTTGAAGTCAAAGTGATTAACTAGAAACTCATATTTCAACTGATAAATGCTTCCCTTCCTCTAATTTTTTAGATCTATCATTTTTTGCATGTTCTGATCAACCCACAGAAAGGCATAAAAGGCGAAAATGAAAGGAAACCTTGCCATTCTACTTCTTTCCTTAACTTGTCTTCATTAAACCCATTTCTTTGATAAGAAATAAGGTCCTTTTCTCTAATTGCTTCATCCCGACATGTAAAGTATGTAGAGGTGGCTACCAGCTATTTGTTGTGCAAGCAAGATAGACAGGAGGAGAGACTGTGAGAGGGAAAATACAAAAGCACCTTAGTCAGAAGAATGTTTCATCCCAAAAGTGTGGAAAATTGCAGTTGTGTTTCTGTGCTCCTGCCAGAGTAATTCAGATGTAGGGGATGCATAATGCCATCCTCAGCTCTAAACTGCATAACTCTGCTGGCGTTAGTAGGAAGACATCTATCTGTTGTTTCACTTGTTTCCAAGTATCGAGGTTTTTAACATCATTTTACACTAATTTTGGAAGAGGACATGACGCTTCACTTGATCCATCAGTTAGCAAATACTTGATTATACTTGATTCTGATATACTTTGATTCTCTAAATGTACACAGTGAGTTGGTCTGCTGTACACAGCAACTCTTGGTATTATTGCAAAAGTAATTTTGGCAAGGCCATTGCTGGCATGATGGAATGACTGAATTTAAATACAACAGTTAATCCTACTATCTATAACCACATTAGTAAGGTGCAGCTCGCTCTTTAGATTGCTCCTCCTGAAAAACTCTTTGGGATATTCTTTAAAACCATGAGTATGATCCCCTCAGAGCACATTTATTGCATATTTAATGAAAATAGAGTGGTTATTTATGACAGTAGGTGAGAAGTTCAAATGGTTTTCCCATATTTACCATGAAGACAATTCATATTAGTCTTTGGAACACCATATGTGGAAATGCATATGTATCTTCTTTTCTGTAACACAGTGGTGTCTTTGTCTAAGATGTTCAACGGCAGTATCCACAGTAAGGATTGTTATCCCATATATCTACTGCATGCTTCCCTTGTAGATTTCAGTAATGTTCATCATTATGCACCAATTTTATATGTTGCCTTAATGGTCAAGGCTGCTCAAACTTGGGTGCTCTCTTTCTTGCTACTTCCACCCAGGAAAATGAGGAGGACTGATACTTTGCTGTGTGCCTCAGAATTGAAAACCTCATTGGGTTAACAGGGTTACCGTTCCCAACCCAACTGTCAATCTCAGTCCCTTGGAACATCGGGTTTCACAGGTCAACCCACAGCTTGTTAAACCATTTCAACAATCTAGAAGTAGTAGATTTTTAGTTAAAATCTTCAAAATCTTTATGCTGTGCAACTTTCATTACATTTTATCTGTTTCCCTACATTCCTTCTTAATATTACTGCCCTCTAACAGAATACATTGCTCTAAGAATGATTAGAAATACCCTTTACTCTCCCCACTGCAACCAATTGACCTCCAAACAGCAACAAGAGAGATCTGGAAAATAACCTCTCTCAAATTTAAACTCTTATTGTAAGTCTGAGTTCTTCCTGGAGCTAAGAGTCACAGTGAAAGGTCAGTGCATTGATACAGGGTATATTACTGAACTGTACCTCACGTTAGCCCAAAACCTGCAGTGCTTGAGGTAAAAGGAGTGATAAAACGGCTGTGAAAACTTTCCTATCAGTGTACTCGTTATGTGGGAAGGATGCATTTGTGATGATACAGGGAATCAAAGTAGTTATTCACAGATTCATTTTTGGTCTAACAATCAATTAATGACCCCAGGTCACAGAACTCTATTTTTTAATACCTCCTTATCTCTAAGCAGCTTAGGATAGTGATGGCCTCTTGGTCTTTTTCTTCCCTTCATTTTTTACTTTTTTTTTAAAGATGTCAAATGTCAAGGAAATTTATATTTGGGATTTGAAAATATCTCTGCATCTTACACATGAACGGGCATGCTTTGATTAATTTTGATATGTTTTCATTGACAACAGTATAAAAATTATTGCTTCTAGTAATATGTCTAAAATGCTTTCAGCAGCCTGGTAACTTGGCAAGTAATTTACCACTCCCTTATTATTTAGAGCAGAGCCCAGCAGAAGGTGTCAGCAGAAAAAACACTTTGTTTAGCATAAAATGTGAATTTTGGTTTTGGTTCAGCATTGGGCATATATGCATTTGCAAAATGCTATCATAACATCTGCTTATATTTCCATCCTATGGCACTTATGCTTGTTGAATTCTGAAGATATACAGGAATGAGAAAAAATTAAAATCTTTGTTTGGCTAACAAGGAATTCAGTATGACCCCAAATTTAAACTCAGTCTGCTTAATTGTCCAAAATGAGTAAAATCCACTCTTTATTATGTTAATTTAACTTTTAGTCTTTAGTTGATATTAATGCTCAAAAAATCTTACCTATAGATTGCCAGTGTTCCATCTTAGTAAATTAATCTACAGTTATGCATTCATCTGGAATTTTAAGGGTTACTTTTAATTGAGGGGATTTTTTATTATTTCTGAGATTTTCTTTGTGGGTTTTTTCACAGCTATACATTTTTTTCCTAAAGTGGAGGTGAGATACCATCCTCTAGATGCCTTGTGAGAGATAGCCAAATATAGGTTCTTTCTTTCTTACAAGTTTAATTATGAAGGTCATTGTGAAAATATTTATTTTTTCAGAATATAGAAAATTCATTACTTAGGGCTTGAATTGAAAAGTTTTCTCTTAACATAAATACCATTAATTCATAAAGTTGCAAATAATACCCTTAAACACTGGTAGTACAATTAAAAGTAATTAATGAAAGAAGGTACATTCTCTACTTTTAGTATAAATAGTTTTTATGTTTTATGGAGTTATTTCTATTGACCTTGTTCATAGTACCACCAGTGTTAAAGTTCAAATCAGAACATTTATGACCAAATGAGAATTTTTATTAGATTTTGAAGTTCTTGTTTTTTCAGACTTATATTTGACACAACAGAAGGTTGTCTCTTTCAAATATGACCTATTATGTATCAATTGCAGTGGCTGAATCAGATCTTAATTTTACTTTGTCTGATAGAATCAGCTAATTATTTCTGTGTAGTGTCATTTTATCTGATAACAGCTTATCTGACTAGAATTTTAAAAGCTTTGTATTAAGAAGTAAACGAGAGTGGGAGAACACCACTGTTTTCAATGATATAAAAACTTTCTACTTAAATTCTGTGTCACTCACTTCTCATTTTTTGTGTTGTCACCTCGCATAGATCCACATTATTTCACTCTCCTGTGTGGACTTCTGCTGGGTGAAAGTACTTCTGCTATACTGACTAGCCCTAAAGTTCAACTACAGATTGTTATCCAGGATAAAGTCACAAAATATTTCTACTACATTGTTTACAGTTCCCTATCAAAAGGGAAAGCATTACTTTTATCCATTTTCATCTGAATGTAGACATTCCAAAATATCACTGCCATCATTTTCAGATACTGCATACCAACTCCACCTGAAGCAAACATTGGTCAGAAGCATGGTCAGACTAGGGCACTGTTCTGAGGCTTGCTGCACTTAAACTGTTAGGCAGCTGCGAAGTCAGGTGCCCCTACTTCATGAAAATGTTTATATTTCCCTTCTTCTGAAACTTAAAACAATAGTATTGGGGATTACATAAAATGTTATTTTATTTACCACTTCAGCTTGGCCATATCTATTACATACATTTCCCTGGGAATTCTTTGAGCTTCAAATTCATTTCTTTCAAAACATAGCTTATTTACATTGATAACTTTGAGTAGCTAAAGTCTCTAACTCAAGGATTCTTTTTGCTGACCTTTAAATTTGGTGACTAAAACACTTGAGTTGTGATATGGCTGGAGTGCTGGGAAAAGTGTGCAAGATAGATAGGCTAAAGACCTTTGAAAATGAGAACCAGATTATGAATTGAAGATGATATTTCATGGGCCACTTGAGTACTAAGCAAGGGACAGATGTCTCTTATCCTACCTTGTTTAGCTTTGAAGACACACAGCCAGCCAAATGATTTTCCACTCAATTAGCACTGCCTCTTAATTGACAGTATTTTTACTGTGTGCTGGGTGTAGGATGGATGGCCATACACATTTGGGCTGATGTGCCACAGTTGTTTCAGCAGCCTTGATGATAATGTCAACTTGCACAACGACAGTTGTTGGTAGCTGATGAAACCTTTTAAATATAAAGCTATGTATGATTATAGTCCTAAATTTTAAGCAATAGAATTTACATTTATAGGCTGAGAGGAAAAACACATCAATGATTTTTTTTATTAACTTCTTTATAATAATTCTTTTTTTCTCTGTTCCCTTGAGTAATGCTTGCTCAATCCTACATCTATTGAGGCTCTTCACCCTGCAGGCAACTGTCACAGAGAAGACAGACACATAACAGCTACATGCTAAATGATTGGATATATTCTTTTCAGGAAAAAAAAGTCTCTTCCAAAGCAAATTGTGTCATGAAAAATGTGATATGTTTTTATCTTTCCCCATGAGTTTTCTAATTCAGGGACAAGTTTATAGGAGAATTTATCCCAGTGTTTTTAACTTTTAACCTGGAAATTCTTTTATATAATGAATTACTAAATACAAATTACATGGTAATGTGCATATTGTGCCTTCTGTACCTAATGTACCTATTGTACCTTCTGTTTAGGGCTGATTATTTAGAGCCCTAAACAACATTTCATTCTTAAAAAAAAGCCAAATGTACACTTGCTATAAAAATACTAAAGTCCTTAGAGGAAATGTATTATAAAAACAAGCCTATCTAAAAACTTATTTATAACACTAAAAAGTATTCAAGTAAAATATGTTAAAAGTTCATGTATACCAATACAGTCCATCTAAATTCCTCACTTCGTTGCCTAATAAAATGTAGGATGCCAGCTATCTAGCATTTCTGACATGCGGCTGAAATATAGAATATATTTCTTGGAAAATTATTGTAACAAAACCTGCAGATGCTTTGCTAATTTCTGAATAAGATGTATTTGTTATATCTGTATGTATTACAAGTATATTTATTTTGGAAAAAAGCAGTTAATCTACTGCTGAGAAGCTCTGAATGTCAAGTATTAAAATTGCAAATTAATTTGAGTCTTCAAAACAACAAAAAACAGTGGGAGACTTACAACAGGAAAATATTTTGATATTAAAAAAATCTTTATTGTAATTTTAATTTTATTCCTGCAGCTCACAAACCCTTGGCAAGACTAGTTAAGTTGGAAACAATGTTCCTTTACTTTTGTGTATGTCACTGATTATTCACTAATTTAGGGTACTAAGTAGAGATCAGTGGAACTTACAAATAGCCGGAAGAGTTTTGGACATCCTCAGTAAAGGTCTCAATATTTTAGGACAGCTGAAGTACAGAAAATTTATTCAGATGAAGAAGAACAGAAAAACAGAGCTGCTGCCAATTCTTTGGCTTTCAAAGACTTAAAATTATGCTATGAATGAATTATCTTGTATGAAATTAATATTTATTTCAAAATGCATTATGATGTCTCTTTTGTCTCTTCCTCATCATTTATAAACACTAAAGAAACTGTTTCATCATATTACTATGGGACAGCCTGTCTCTTTCAGTCTACTGTGAGCTTTGAGTCATATTTAAATAACAAATTTGAACTTGCTTGACATGTAATTCTACCTTAAATAGGCTATAATATTTTAAACACATTTTCCAAAAGTCTCTGTTACATATCATTGGAGCTCAGATATCATGCCTGAAAAGAGTTTTGGAAACTTTGACATTGTCATCTGACCAACCAAACCATGTTCGAAATTGTTATCACTACTGCATTTGTAAGTGAGCTCAAAGCTCAGCACAGACAACCTGACAGGCAGTATCTTGGAAGTATTGTGTCTCAGTAACCTTAAACATGGCTTTTCCTTTTGAACACTTTAGTAGTTGAGATAAAGTGGAAGCGTTTTGGCAGCCCTACAGCCTTTGATCCAGTCTGTGAGAAAAATAGTACTGAAATGCCCCTAGTCCTGAATTTTATAAACCATGGGAGGATGACAGTTATCTGTCCTTTCCCAATTTTTCCCCTCCACAGTTAGTACAAGGGTTCCATTTGAAATGCAAACTTCATGAGGCTAAGGAAAACACTAATTCTAAAGTGCTATAGAGGCCACCATAGATAAAAGAATAACATATTCCATCTTACTTCCTACCCTTGCTGCAGCTCACTCATTCTCCTTGTAAAGACGCTGTATACAATTTAGCAAATTCTGTGGAATTATTGTGAAAATACTTCAGTATTTCCTTTCACATTTCAGTAACCATTAATACCATTAAATTAATCCTAAATGTTACCCAGGGAAGTGGTAGATTATTCAGAACTTGGCTTCTCAGGGGCCTTGACAATCTGATCTGACACCTTACCTTCAACAGTTTAAAAAAAATGTTCTCCAGGGCGCCCTTCCAGCCTAGTATTTTCTACCCGGTGTTCTTCTCCATTCCTTTTTTCTGTTTCCCATCACACCCAGTCTTGTTTCTCCCTCATTCTAGGCCCATTCTCAATGTATCCTGTGCAGCTGCAGTTTTTGTTTCCTCCTAAAACCTCTGCTCAGTTACAGTCCTTACTTACTTTCATGGCTGTCCTTCTCTCAGCAAGCATTATGACTCTCAGATATCCATTCTCAAGAAGAGTAAATACCAACACTGTGTCACCTCTAAGAGGACATGGGAGGTAGTCTGAGCAAGTCCTGATCTTGCCTCTGGTGCTTCTACCCATGTCTTTCTCCTTTTTTTATGCACTTCCCTTAGCTGGTAAAAGGTAATTGACAGGATGGATCAGAGAATCTGACCAGGCACCCTGTGAGAATTCAGGTTCAATTCAACTCCACAGATTCTGTTCAGTTCAGTAAAAGATTAGGCTAGAAAGGAGTACTTGGAAAAGGAGTATGCCAGGCCCACCTGTTATTTGGGCAGCTCTAATCCATTGTCTCTGAGCTGACAATGTCACTGCCAAAAGTAATATGGCTGACTAAGAGAACCATCTCAGTGTCTTCCTTCCCATAATGCTGGCTAGGCTATAGAAATACATTGAATTGCATTGAAAGATCATGTAGACAAGGCTATATCATGAAGAAATAGTGTCTAATTAATTATCTTAGTAATCTCTCCCCTCCCCTGCACAGTCATTTCTGCAGACTGCATGACAGACAGTGAGCAGGAACTCCAAACCGTGCAGCAGAAAAACAGATGCTCGCAAGCATTTATTTTTCTTTTCTTGCCACTATGTCCCTCCCAAGGGCAAAGAGCTCTTTCACTATGAAAAACTACAAGAGTGAAGAGAAGTGCTGTGATTAGGGATCTAAGCAAGCTACCCAAGACTTAGTATGTTAGTATTTATTTGGATTCTTTTGCAGATCAAAAGCAGCAAAATCTAACTGGACTTCACTGGACTTGAATATATTGGAACTAGTATAGAAGTGCTTTGCATCACTCCTAACAAAATCCTAAAGGTCCCAAGCCTGTTCTCAATAAAGCAATTAGGACTTAGCTCTAGTAATAAACAAACTAGAGAACCTGCTATGAGCAGTTTAAAGCTCGTGTTTCTTGACAAAGAACTAACCTTTTTCCAGAAATATTAGTAAGATTTTCATTTCTCAGGTGCATCTGTGTTGGTATGCATGAGCTGGCAGTAGTTGTTGACTTGAGAATAGACCTGTGTCCTGTTTACAGGACTTGCAAGGACTGCTTATCAAGACAGGTCCTTGGTGTGAATAGATGGTTGTTGCACGACCGTTGCCTTTCTCTCCCTTAAGCCCAAGTATGCAAATAAAAACTCTGTGACTGTAACTGAAGGCGAAAGGCCAGACACTTGCCAGAAATGGAGGTGAAAAATCAAGCCAAGGAATCTCAGTCAGAGTGGAGAAAACTGACCTCCAGCCCGGTGCTTTTTTCTCCCAGGCAACAGAGGAGAATCCCCTTTTAATATTCCCAGACAGGCATAGCCAAAATGTCAGGAGAGCATTATATATTTGTGCTGGTCTTTATAACATGTTCTTGATTTTTCAGATATACTGTTTTTAATGGCAGTGTAAAATACAACATTTTAAAATATATTAGTGTACCTCAACAACATTCTCAAATTATATTTTGTTTATTGTGAGGAAATGGCTGTAATATTAAATTATCACCTCTATAGCAACCTATGGTGCAGGCCTTCAAACTCTTATTTTTTCTCTCCAATATCCCAGTTACTAGTCTGAAATATCTGATTTTCACAAGCAATGAAGAAACTCCCCATCATGTGTTAAATACTTGCTTCACGTTTACCATTAAACTGCAAAAAAAAAGTTTAAAAAAAAAAGATTAGTTATTAAAATCAATATGTGTTCTTATGATTTTGGCAGCAAATAGGCATGCTGAGTCTTCACCTGTAAAAATGAGGCTAAAAGAGAAGCAGCGCTTCAATTTATGGCTAGACTGGACAGGTACAGGATCTGAGGTTTTTTAAGCATTATAGATACCATGTATGGAGTTGATTCAATGAAAACTATCATGAATAATGATCTTATGAAGTTTAGCCTTCCAAAAATTGATTTAAAAAAAAAACTTTAGAAAGGTATTTGAAATAAGAGTGCCTGAGATCACAGCCTTAAGATGCTTTCCAATGAATATTGTGTTAAATTCAAAGCTTCCATGATCTGTGAGCTTGACTGAAATTTCCTGCGAGACTGCTTCTCCCTACGTGGTCATAAGCATTTGCACAGCTGCTAAAGGTTTTTGGCAGCTGCCCGCAGCTGTGGAACCACATCTGGACTAGATCTAAGTGGTCATAAATTTCAGTACCTTCAGAACAAATCAGTGAAACCTACTTCTCTCACCTATTGGTACCAAAGCCAAAAAACAATCCAATAAATTCCTGCTATCGGGAGGGATGGAAAGAGAAAAACAGAGACCCTTTTGTCTTCTCTTTAGCAGATATGTAAGATGCTTTAATAATCTGATAAAGGGACAGGATATAAATATAGAATATAAACTTTGATAGCTAAAGCCTAATCTGAAATATAAGACAAAACCAAAGGAGTTAATTCAATTTCTAGAATTCAGAAAATAAAATCTCACTTAATTTACCTCTTAAGGGCAAATTTTGAAATTAGATTCTTCTTTTACAGACTTTTTTTGTTCACAAAAAAAGTTTTCTCAAGGAGAATCCTGGCTCTTAAAAACTGCTAGATGATCATCACAATTTTAATTGCACAGTGGAATAAACTCTGTTAACAATAGTATGGTTTGCTATGCAGCTTGCTCTTGAATAAATCAAAATTTGGGAGATAATTAAAACTTAAACTTCTAAAGTGAAATTGTATCTCATATCAATGAAATATATCATTTTATATACTTCATGAGACTTTTTTGATTAGGTTGACATTATACTATTGTTTGAAATGGGCCTCATAAAGGGAAACCGAGATGCTGAGAATAAGAGGAAATGTATAATTTATAAATTCTACTTAATAAAGCATATGTTAAGTACAGCTCTGTGTGGAAAAGTCTTTTAAGGTTATTTATAGTTTGATTTATTATATTAGAGTTCTTCTTAATAATAGAGTTATCTTACCATTGTAATTGAGCCTATCTGTCAAGATTACAGAGGATATTTTACAAATCTGAAGGGAGATGGCAAGGCAGAGCTACGAATCAGCACCAAGCACCAAAGTTAGGATGGCAATCAATACTATTGAACCACAACATTTTTTTAACTTAAATTTTCCAAATCATTTGAGTCTGGATAAATGCTTAATGTTTGTCCAAATCAGAACTGCCAGTTAGATAGGAATGACCAGCAACCTCTATTGCTCAGAGATTTTAAATAAGGATTTCAAAATCAAGCTATTGAGTCAGCCAAGAGAAAGTAAGAGAAAAAACCCATGGACAGCTGCATAGAGAGAACAGATATTTGAAGAAAAATCTCTGTGCATGAATGATCTCTGTGTATTTCAGAGTGAAGCAAAGAAGGCAGTCATATGACCTGCTGATCTGTAGTGGAAGTGTTTTCAGCCAGGCCTGAGATGATCTTTCTTGGCTCCCAACAGGCCCAGATTCCTACAGATGCCATGTCACAGTTTCATTTTCTTTGTCAAAGCTTTGGATCCCTCTACAGTGTGCCATCTCCACTCTGTCTCAGCTTCTGCAGGAACCATTTTAAAGTTAGGAAGCTGAGGTGCAAAGAGCTCAAAAATCAGATTTTCATATCTTCATATATTTATCTAAGAAATTCTTCAAAAGTTAAGGGTAAAGTTTCAGTCAGGTCAAACTTCATGTTGGCACATAAGCATTATACTCAGCTATGATGAAATATTTGCCCACTAAATGATAAAATAAGTAATTTTTCTTATAGTAAAATAAGAAAAATATATTGCAGTGGAAAAAAATAAGGAGGAGTGTAGCAGAGAGAAAAGAGAGAAATAAACTTGGTGTGGAAGATAAACAGGGCATGTTTGTTTCTCACTTCACTGTTTGTTCAGGAGCAATATAATCACCTAAAATAGTATTGTAACAAAAAGAATTATAAGAAAGGGATGTGACAAGATATGAAAAGTTTCCCAAAACTTTGCTCAGATTTTAGAGAGTGGAGGAGAAGAAAAACTGAATTTTCCAAGAAATCTAATGCAAGTTTCCCTCTACTGGTTCTTTTGCTTTGAAGTAAAGATCAGGTTATGTCATTTCAGGAGGTGGAATGATGCTGTAAGAACAACAGGAAAATTGAAGGCTGAAGATTATTTTTGATTGATTCATTGATTGCATAGAAAAAGACAGAGTTTGCTGTTGGGTTTTGGGGTATGTGGGGTTTGAGTCTTTGGATGTGGAAATTATTTTCATAGTTTACTTTCAAAATTAACAATTATCCAGTAGGAATAATGCCAGGGAGTCTTGAGTGTAGTCTTCATTGTTTTGTCTATTGCAAAGAAAATCCAAATAGATGAAAATTTTATTAATCAGAATTATTTTTCTCCTGCATTGCTTACAACTAGTCATTAATATTATTGCAAAAGAGTCTCAAACCAGAACTCTCTTTCTCATATTGTTTCAGTAAGTTCAGTACGTTCTCCATCATCATCTGCATGATGATAGAGATGATCATAAGGATTTTTTATTTATGTATAGTAAAGTGACTCTTAAGCCCTTTAGTATAGCACAGCAGGATCTACAATTAACAGAAGCAGCTAGGGGGTTTTGGTCACACACACAGTTTTTGTAGCAAAAGTGTGATAAAACTGTGGAAATCAGAAGAGTGTCTTCAAAATGGGAATTCGGAAACCAGAATCACAACTGAAGTTGTGAATGCTTTGCCCTCCTGCAAACTATTCTCATCTCAAAATTTGCCACTACTAGATTAATACAAACATAATAATTTCATTATGTTCCTGTCTATATCTTATCCCCACCTCACAAAGGTTGGAAAACAAGCTTGAGGCCAATACCTATAATTAAAGCTCTCAGGCACTCTTGGCAGTATTAATTCTGTTATTTGAACATAACATTCAGAAAATTTTCATTTTGTGGTGCATTCAATAACCATTCCCAGCATGTCTTAATAAATTCAATAGGTAAAAATATTCAGTAGATACCAAAAGTGAATATATGAGCCATATACAGTAGATATTAGTTTCTGAAGTCACTAAAAAATCAAAACACATATTTGATGCTTGGTTTCCCAACAATATAGTCCTGTTGCATTAGTCCCCACTCTCCTAATCAAAAATATTTTCTGTGCTATGAAACTGTATTCTGTTTATTTAACCACTCCTTCAGTTTCTAGTAGTGAAAATATTTTGTGGAAATTCTTGAAAGTTCTTGTGAAAAAACACTTGTGTATGTGAGATGTTATCTGATAGAACAGGAGTAAAAATCAATTAAAACCGATGAGAAAACAAATTTCTGTTATTGTTGTCAGTTTAGATCACATTTTCACTCCAGGTTATGGGATCATTCATTCTTTTGCTCTGTAATTTACTGAATTTCCTTAACAACACTACTACTACTTAATACTGAATGCATGATTTAAATGGAATATTTGGGGACTGAGTTAAGACTTGTCAGGTCTTATCTAAATCTTACTGAAATTGAAAATCTCTGGAAAAGACTTATATGAAAAAGATCTTTGGAAGTGTCAAATTTTTCATCTTTATTTTGAGGCTGGCACAAGTTAGCTTTTGTAAAAACGGGTTTTTTGATTTTCTGTAAACTGCTTTCTAATCCTTATAACACAAAAATTTTTGGCAGAGTTTGAATTGCTTGTTACTATAAATACCTGCATAGTGGTAAAATGAAAAAAAAAAGGTTTTTTAAACTTAATTCTGTAGAAATGCATTGTATTTTTAGTCTGTATCTATTTTGATGAGTTTTTTGAAAAAGAGCACAAGGGTCATTCACTGTGGTTCATGGATATGTTATGGCCCCAGTTTTTCACAGTGCCATTCCATTCAACTGAATGGTTGATTCCTGACTGAAAATTTACACCTGGTGGGTAGATTTAGCTGAAGATATTCATCCTCTGGCAGTGAAGCAGTTACCTGTATTTGTATTTACTGTAGGTGTAATTAAGCATCAAAATTAACACTTTAAAGTTAACACCTCATTAAAATCAGTGGACAACACTTACACTTCTCCTCTGATTTTCCATTTTTTTGGGCTACTGATTGAATGAATGATGCACATTGAGGACTTTATTTTAAAACACAAAGAAATAGAAACAAGAAATAACCTTGAAGTCAATAAGCAAATTCTTGAGATCCATTCTTGGTCAGTCTTCATTCATATTCATAGCGATGTGACTTATTTACAGTAAAATGCATTTATTCAATAAATATTAAAGGCTTTAGGTTTGATGTCTTACTTTATTTGTTTAAGTTTTTTTATTTTGTTTTTTTCTGTTTTGTTTTGCTTTTGCTTTCTCCCTGAAGTGAAGGGGAACACAACTTAAAAGGCTGTGGGGAAGATCTTAATATAAAGTCCTTTGTGACTGTGGCAAGACTTAGATCCTAAGTAACAGACTATCCTTTGGCTTTTTTTTTAATGTGTAGTGCTTGATTAGAAGTTTTTGGATAAAGATGAATGATAATAATAATATTTCAATAAAATTAATATGCTGCCTCACGAGGTTATCACTGCCACTTCCAAATGAACATATATTTCTCTCATGTAACTCAAGAAGTACTTGTGTTGCCACATGGCAGTGGAGCACCAGAATTTTGATAGACTATTTGTTTCTTTTTTTCCCCACAAATCCTTTAAGAAAGATCTTATTCCTGAGATTAAAATGTGTTTATAATTCTGAGGTCCAGAATTATAGTGACCATGCTGTTCTAAAGGTTGTGTGCTAAAATGTTGGAAGAGATCTGAAAAAAAACATGAATTGCCAGAAATGTTATGCATCATAATATTATGAAATAAAACTGAAGTTAAAGCAGAGAGGTTAAAAAAACCCCAAGAATTGTATCCTAATATAAATTATAAATTCCATTATATAATAGTTGATCAGCATTGTGTCTGTGCCTGTTTATAGGGTGAAAATTGGGGAACTTGGAGATACTGGAATGACAAGAAACACATAAAGGAACCACAGAAGAGGGGAAATTCCAAGAGCTTAATAACACTACTGGAAAAATGCCAAAGATGTATTTAAAAACCTCCTATCTACAGGCTGGTGAAATTATTCCAAGGAGCTTTAGGTAGCAATGTATGCATTGGATCATATTTAACTATGTGATTTTCTTGTGGGTAAATGTTTTCACGAGCTCTATTCTAATGTTTTACAAGTAAAGTAAATGTATGAGGGCAGTATAATTTATTTTCTAATGAGGGATCAAGTAGTTTATTTCTATTGTACATGTTATTACAGTGACTGTAGCATGCTGTGAGAGAGCAGAACGATGAGCAGCCACATCTTGCTAACACATCTTAGATGATAAACAGATGGAGACTATGGAGATATTCCATGTTAGGACATGCAGGAAAAATTATTTCACAAATGTAATTAGCATAAATTATATTTTAAAAGCTTTGGGAGTTTTTTGTTTTGTTTTGTTTTGTTTGTTTTGGTTTTTTTTTTTTATAATCTCCTTCTCTGCCCTCTTAATAGCCATGACTTTGGCAGCTTGAGTCTTCAAGATCAGCTACAATTATGATGGGTGGATGAAGCCTTAAAGGTTAGAAGTTTATTTTGGAGAAGTACCAAGAAGTTTGGATACTAATCTCATATTTATCCAAACTAATCCTTGGAGGTCTCTCTCCTTCCTCTTCCACATCTTTCCTCCTTCTCCCCCCAAGACTGCCTATGTCTTTTTTCAGGCTTCAGGCTTGTACTGACACTGTCCTTTCACACTCATCTTGGAAATTTCACATCTGGTATTGCTTTATGCTTCCTGTTATTTTAAAATCACATACAGTGGGATCTCCCTGAGTCAGGGATTTCTCACGAATGCTTAGCTTCTTGCCTTAGTGAAGTCTCAAGTCTGGTGAGATTTGAAAGGATGAAAAGTGAGACAGAATTGTCAGGGACATTAATTGATTTTGATAAAAAAAATCTGTTCAATTTAGGGTCAAAAAAAAGGGTTGATGAGACCTCCAGTCTGATCCCCTGTGTAAAGTAAGCAACAGATTTTTAGCTTCTGATTGCTGCATTGAATCCAGTAATTTGAGTTTGACTGAAATATATTTTCCAGCAAACCATCCTATCTTCACCTAAATACAGAATGAGATACTTCCCTCATCCTCAATTCCTCAATGATTCTACCCTTTTTTTATTTTTTTATTTTTTTTATTTGACTTTGTCCTTCTTCAGCCTCTAAAATATTCATCCTTAGCCTTTCTTTACCAGATTATAGGTTCTTTAGAAGCCTAGTCTTTATCTTTCTCCCTGGAATTTTTTTTTTTTTTTTTTTTTTTTTTTTTTTTTTTTTTTTTTTGGTGATCTGTCCAAAGTTATTTAAGTCTCTCATGCTTGAGCTTTTTTCTCCAGACAATGAATATTTTTTATTTGAACCCTTTGAAATTTTTCAGTACTCTTTTGAAAATGCATCCTGGAACAAAAAAATAAAATTGCCTCTCTAATCCTACTCAATATTCTCCTTTTCCATACCAACAGATCAGACTGTCTCTTTTTATTATTGCATTGAACTGGAGGCTCATATTGAATTACTTGTCTATGGTAAATGCTTGTCAATGGTTTCTGAGGACACTTTATGATACTCTAGAAATGGAACTCGAACATGCTGAAGTCTTATGATGGAAATTTTTCTTCTTTCCCTAACAACAGTAAACTCGTAATCCTGAATGCAAATAAGAGGCAAACACTCAAATAAAAGGGCCAGAAGCCAAGCAATTCTTAGAACGAGGTCATGAGAGTCAAAAGAATTGTGAGGACAAAAGGGAAAAGCAAGATTTTCTTCTCACATGGAAAATGTATATGCCCACCTTTACTAGGACGTACACTATGCACAAAACTGGAATGAATACCTTTAACTCCTCTAATGTCTCACCTAATTGTAGCTCCTTGTTCCTGAAAAATCATATCTATAACTTTGGCTGTACATGATTTGAATTGGTCCAGTCATCAAGTGGTACAGATCACTTCCCATGACTGCCTGTCTTCATTATTTACCAGTGTGCCAATCTTTGTGTCATCCCATAAGTTTTATCAGCTCTGATTTTATCTTTGCTTTTCAGAGAATTGATAAATATTGAAGGGTGTCAAGCCTAATATGAACTCTTACTGCAGCTCAGAAGCAGTCTCAGTTGACTAGGATTCCTCACTGCCTGCTACTTACCAAAATGTCAGCCTATTCTGAACCTACTTATTTTGATTTAGCTTGGTGAAATTGTACTGTGTTAAGTTGCATTGCTAGGAAGTAAGCAGTGAGAGGTGTGTTCCAATAATTTCTACATACATTTAGTGTTCAGGAAGGTGAGAGGCTGTTTGTGAGGCTGAAAACATGTGGAAAACATCATGGGCTTGCTTTTCTAATTGACCTGTCTTGGTCTGAGACAGCATTCATAGGCTAGTCCCAGACAGTCTCATAACATTAAATGTAGCACACACCTTCAGCCTGTGCAGAGTAGAAGGAACCACTATTCCAGCTCTCTCAGCTGAACCAGGACAGAACAGATGTTCTGCATTTCAGTAGTAAGGATAACATTTTGGAAAACCAAATGTTCTCACAGCATCTCATCTAAACATGTCATACTAAACAATCATACTACAATTTATTTTTTTCTTCCGCGGAATTATCTTAAAAAATTGTCGAATAAAATTGAGAAACTCAAAATTCTAGGACTGGATACTTTTTTAATTACCTGCCCATGGATTCCAGGTAAATATGGCATATTAAGTAATGAATATCACTACATTATGTATAAGCATATTCTTGAAAATTCCTGAGAGAGAAAAAATTTATAAAAAAAAGGGCATGCCAATAACTAAATAATCTTTTTCAAAATATCTGATTTTTTTTAATGCTGTTGAGAATTTATAGATTTTCCATTATGTTAACTTTTATTTTAAAGGATCACTGTATTGATCCAAAATAATCATATTAATAGTTCATATAAGCCCTATCAAAATGGCATTGCCTATTAAAAAAAACCAAAAAAACGGATGGTCTACACAGCAAGGTTTTGAGGAAAATGTAGACTAACTACTTCAACTGGGGATTTGGTAGCCACAAAGTGATTTGGACTTTGGCCAGAATATTATAGTTAATAGCCCTTCTTTTGTGAAAAGTGCTATGGGATTTTTAATGACAAGCCAGTCAGGAGGAGCTGAATTTTACATCTCTTCCAAAAACAGCTTTATGAAACTGGTAAAAGGGTTTACTTACTCTTACTGAAGGATTTTGTAGAAATGTGGCTCACTGACACCTCTAAATCATATTTTTGAAAAAATAAAAAATGGTCTTTCTCTTTTTCTCTTTTCTCTATTATTTCATTAAAATGTAGGTATTTATTTAAGATGTTGAATTAAAGTCTATATTGGCAATAACCTTGCTTAATACTAAATCTATGTACTTGTCTGTCCAAATAAGTACACAGATGTTCAACTTTTTTAAAATATTTTTTCTAATGTGTACAAATAGAAGTCAAATTCATGTGCTTCATATTCATAAGTGAAATGAAAATTAAGTTCATGTGAGCTTATGAGCCCATGTGATGGATTAATAGATTTGGTTTGGATATGAAGTTGTTGTAGATAACAAGTTATCCTTGTGACTTAACAACTGCTCTCCTGCACTAGGGAGTAAAGCTCTTCCTTTATCCCTGAAAAACTCCAAGCAATATCAGTTCTCTCAGTTGCTATAAAAGGGATCCATTCTTAGTCCTTTATATTTCATTTCCATTTCCTCATCTTTGTAGATCAGCCATAGACTTCCTTCAGGCTACGAATATGGTAGGAAGTGAAGTGTTATTCCCACTCCCCTCTTTTTAGTTTCTCTGTTTTGCAGAATCCTTTGGTTTAGGGAGAAGTTTTGGTCTTATGCATGTTCCCTGCCACTTGAAACCTCTACCTTCTGTTCTTTTCTGTGTAGTTTCTCTTCCTCCCTCTTCTGGTTTGTTCCACTTCCCTAGGTGAGGAGCAAAAGTGGAAAAAGCAGAGGTTTCCACTCAGTTGTAAGACAGGATGCGCTCTGTGCGCTAAGCAGAGAGATTTTCAACCACAGCTACACAAGACCATCTTTAGAGCTTCAGGTGCCCCAAGCAAGACTAGGTAATCGTGCCCTGGGATGAGGTCAAAGTTGGTTTAACAGAGGGTTTCAGAACCAAAAATGAAAGCTTTTGTATCTCAGTTCAGAGGAAAGACAACCATTAGAAGTACATCTCAGTGTCACATTGTTAGGCAGAGATGTTATTAACATCACTGATGTACATGTGTAGTAAGCCAGAGGCACAGAAATGCTTCTATCTGGTTAAAATGTACACACTTGGGCAATGCCAGTGGACATTTTACACTTAAAGGGACAGAAGAGACTTTCTGTGGTAGACAAATGAGCTCAAAGAATACTTGCCCCTATCAGTGCCCCTTCCACTTTGGTATCCCATGTGGACACTTGTTTAGAGTTCCCCTAAGGCTGACCCTGCAGCTAGAGTGTGTACAGAACAAGATTGCCTACTGTATGAGAAGGAGGAGCAGAGGGTTCAGGCCCCTAATCAGCAATGACATTTCTGTTTCCTGACACTGGAGAACAAGGAACAAGGGGTCATTCCACGTAGGAAACTCAAATGCAAACCTGCCAATTAAGGGAAACTTATAGTTAGAAGGAATGTCACAAGCAAAGAGGCAGAAACACACAAGAAGAACAAAGGCATTTTAAAAGATAAGTGAAGAAAATAATCAAGAACCGGCACTCTAGGGAATTAGAAAAAAAATACCAACCAAAACATACAAGCAAAAAACAAACTTCCACCAAACACAAAGCATCTTTGCATGCCCTGAAAAAATAGCTTTAAAATACATCAAATATCCAAAAAGAAAGTATGAAAATGAAGCTGCTGGGTATTAGATTGAACAAACCAGACATCAGAGATTATAGATGCTATAACATGTAAAATTCTGTAATATAGGGTGTATAACACCGGACATAAGTTAGCCCTATAAGACTAGTTAAACAATATGAACACTTTACACTGACCCTAAAATTAATTCAAATTGTGAAAAATTTCAGAAAAAAAATGTAAACATATCCAAGTGTACAGCTAAAGAATGTAAAAATGAGAGGAAGTGGATAAAGCTTTCTTTTCTTTTATTTATTTTTTTTTTAATCTGATAATTTCCTACCCTGTTTTTCTCCCATCCTGGACCATTTCAGTATAGTGGTACAATTTCTTTCCTATTATGAATATAATCAAAATTAAAATAAACACTCAATCAAATAATTTCTTGTAAATATTCTTTATGCCTGATAATGGAACCAAGGTTGTGTAAAATACAACTTGAAGTAAAAAGTAGTAGGAACTCACCTGTTGTGGAAATAACTGCAAAACTGATTTTATGCCTTAATATTCACATTTTTATTTTAATTTTAATGGTTTAAATTTTAAATTTAATTTTATTTTTTGATTTAAAAATATTTTTTCACTTTTTTCTCTTTAAAAATAATGAAAATACTTATTTAAAATGGAAAATCATTACATTTACAGTGCTTTAATGCTAAAAAGCACTTGCATATATATGAAATACATACTTGAAGAATTCAGTGGAATTGACTGAGAATAGAGAATGTGAATTTTTAAGAATTTGGAACTCAATTTTGTTAGGTTTCGATGTTTTAGTTTCACAGTCCTGTTCTGTGACTTGCATCAATACATGGTTTTAACATCACCTTGCTTTTCACATCATCCACTGGTGTCAGAATACAGTCCCACAAGAACAGCAGTAATGTATTACATGAATTTTCTTTTTCCCATTGGGAAGCCTCCATAAATGAGGCTTGATACCAATGCCAGCAGAACATCCAACACTCTAGACTGGAGATCTATGCCAGTATTTTAATAAAACTTTCAAAGACTAAACAGAAGAGAAATAGTCTTTAATCAAGATTAGACAGAGTTGTTACCAATTCCTCCAGTTTATTTCTTGCAGCTCTGTATAATGCCAGTTTTCTCCTGGGGAATTTTCTGGACTGTATACAAAGATACTGAAAGAATGAAAACTTGCAGTTGATCACTTGAGTCTCTTTCCTTTCTAGGAGAAGACGAGAGAGATGACAGCACATATTTTAACAAGGCATGGTCAGCTATTTAAACCCAAATTGAGTGTATAAGTTTTGGGCTCTTTGTCTGAGCCCAATCAAGTTTATAATTCAAGTATTTTACTTAGTTTTACTTCTGTATTAGGAAGAAGCATTCAGGCAGATTAGCTGGAAAAACTTCTGGCTGTGTCCTCCTGACTTTTTGAGAAATTGTTACCCTTTCTTTCTACTTTGAGTGTGTATCCACAATGGCAAAACAAAACCTAAGATTTGAGTCAAATATATTTTCTTAAGGTTTCTATGCAGTGCTAGGGAGATAATGAAACTTTTACTATTTGTATTAGACTGATTGTATGTCCTGCTTTTTGTGTAAACTTTCTTTTTGTTTGACGACTGAGCATATAAAACTTAATACATTCAGGTTAAAAATTATAGAAAATAATTTGTTTTACTTTTAAAGTGAAGAATTTAATAAAAATTAAAACTTACCTCCCTTTACAGAATAAAAAATGGTATACATTATTATTACAGAAAAAAGCTGGGTTATTTTTAAAGGAAAAATTAAGCAGAGTTTTCAATACGGCAATACTTGAATCACCTCTGTATTGTTAATGTGATGTAACTGTAGATGAGTAGAACTCCAGAGGGGTGGAAAAAAAAAGATAGAATATTTTTTATTTAAGTCTGATACCATTTAGGCTGGTATTAATTTCTTAGACAAGTTAAAGAGGAAAATACTAATGAGAGAAGAAATAATATCATTGAAAGACAATAAATCTTAAAGCATTCTATTTCTTTGGTTGTTCATTAAGTGAAATAACTTGCACCTCTAGGGCCCTTTTCAAATAAATGTGTGTCTCAAAGAGCTATTGCACACCAGCACTGCAGAGAACTCTTGGAAAAAGAGTGTGGTAGACCTTGTAAAGCAGCAACAAACTTGTCCCAGGCAAAACATTTGTGAGTCAGAGAATTGTACACAATTTATTGCCAATAAAAGCAAACTTTTGATCACCGACTTGGGTATTGGGGAAAGCAGAAATACAAACAATGTGTCAAACTCATACATTCTCCCTTTCTCCAGAGTTAATTGCCCCCTTATTCTCCAAGGGTTGCATACAGTTGATGGAAGCTCCTGTGGTGAGCAGTGAGGTGAGGAAGGGAGGCTGAGGCAGGGCAGTCCCTCGGGGATGTGTGCATGCACCCCTCATCCCACCCCTGCACTCCTCTGCTGATGGGACCCTGGGCTCCTTCAGCACTCTGGCACAAGCCAAGGTGCTCATTCCTGTGCCAGAGCTGTTGGGAATCCTTCCTGGCTAGCACAGAGCAGTCCTCAGGCTCCCCCCATGCCCATCACCCCACAGCCTCCAGCTGCCAGCCCTTGCACCTGTGCAGCTGCTGAGGGTGAGCACAACAAAGGTGCCAGCGCCTGTTCTGGGGTGCAGCAGTAACCACTGCTCCCAGCAACTCTGCTGATTTTTCACTCCGTGTTATACAGAATCAGTCCCAACCTTGTGCTTTACCAAGAACATTCCAAACATAAATCCTCATTACTTTCACAGGAGGTTTTAAACAAAATACGTAATGACTTCTGCACCCTCTGCTCTCATGAGAAGCTCAGTTGACATCCACAGTGCTGTGTTAGGATTGTATTATGCTTCATAATGAAACTGGAGATTATTTTATCTTATCTCCTAAACCTTCTTTGGCTTAGCGAAGTCTGGGTTTCATCTTATATTTACAAGCATCCAAAAGAAACATAAGTACAATTTGTATCAAGCAATTTTATTTACACATACATTTATTATTGATGCATATATTTTTAGAACTGAGAGTAGACTAGGAAGCATATAATAATTTTTCACAAAAAGGACATATAACGTACTTGTCTACAACTTTACACTTGTTGTTAAAAATCTAATGTACATTCTGAATTTTAATCCATTTTTGTGTATATGAAATGCTTTTCCTATAGTTCAGACTTAGTATAATCATAATCATATAATTGTCTGGAAGCCATTTATGTATTTTTTTGTATGTAATCAACATGTCACTTAAGGGTGGACTATATTCAAGCAGCTGAATACTTCCTGGTATATCTGTTATGGATGTTGCTTCATTGTTTGGCTACTTTATAGACCTACAACTTAACCCAGAGAGAGAGAACACATTGAAATTTTCTATGCTGCAGGTCTCTCGAGCTTGTGAACATGTTCTGGGAGAACAGAAACCTGGTGCAGAAACCAGGTGCTGTGGGTCACTTCTGGAGACAGGAGGATGGGCTGGAGCCTTGTTTCAACCTCTTACACTCTGAGGGTTATTGCTGCTTTGCATTGTCTTGCCCAAACAGATTGAGATGCTGCAAAAAGGAAAGAATCAAAGATGTCAAGTCTTGTAGAGAAGAAAAGTTGCTGTACACCCACTGCTTTCTCTACCCTTCTTTCTGCTCTTGAGATGGGCATATCACTTCCATCCACCACTACTTGCAGAAGTACAAACTTCCCCTATATCTCTGAGGTATGAACCTGGAAATTTAAATGAGTGAACAGCAAAAAGGTCAAGCTTCTCAGGCTTTAAGTTGAAAGGAAAAAATTGTAATCCCTGGTCAAGGCTTTTTTACTGCTCAGCTTTTGGAGAAAGCAAACTGAATGATGCTTAAGAATCAAAAAGAAATGAGTCCTGAAATTTCCCCCATAAAGAAAAAAAAGTAAGAATTCCATGATAAAGAATTTAAAAAAATTATTTGTCTTGCAAATAATAAAAATGTAGTGGATTTTTTTTCTGATATAATTTTCTAATTCTGTATTGATGGATTCTGCATTTAGTAAGTAATTTTTTTTTGGTTTAATGGTAGAATCAAGACATTAAATATATAGGAATTCGTTATTATTTAATTTTAAATCTCTGATAAAAAGGTGCAGCAAAATAAAACAAAAAATTAAGACGTGAATTAAAACTCAGCAAAACCACGGAAACTACTCCATATTTACATTGCTTTAGTAACAGAAGTAGATTTTACTCCTTTTCTTTGTACAAATTATTTTAAATTAACTGGAGTTCATCAGTTAAACTGTAATTAATAAATCACACTACAACTTTTCATCACATCACTCACAAAAAAGAATTTTCCATAAATAACTGCTTCCATAAAGGTGAAGACATATTCTTAAGATTAGTAAATGAAACTTTATATGTTGACATTTGTTAAGAGTTTTAACTACTATTTTAATTCAATACCTCAATAATAAAAAATTCCTGGGCTCTCCTCCTTGCTTCCAGAATGACCTAGAGGTTTTGCATTCCATTTTCAATCTAGTCTGTTTTCTTGCAGCTACTCTTTCTTTATTATATCTGCTTTGATATAACTGCTTCTGGAAATTATCCGGTCTGTTCAAATTCATCTTGTATCTTATAGGAGCAATGAGATTGATCTAGTTTGTCTTAGCAGGACATATAACTGATTTTTTTCTCCAATGTCCAGTATGTAAGTACATACGGATTCACTGAGGCAGTACTTTTGGTTACCTCTTGAAAAACTCATTTTTATTCAGTCATCCATGAAGTGTGGTGACTAGCTTGAATGACAAGTTTGCTTTTGTAAACTCTCTCCAAGTTATGTTTAGCAAATGAATGAAAACCAACCAAAAGCACAGTTGAGAGAGTCCTCAATCAAAATAAAACATCAAACAAAAGAATCCTCTCTAATGCTCACTGAATTTTTGCATAGAATCTTCTATTTCTTCTTCCATAAACAACACCTATGTTTTCTTGGAGATTTTAGTTTTAGTATTTTTAAGAAATGTGAGACAGGTTTAAGCTCTTTCTTTTGTTATTATTTAAAATCTTATTTTTCATATCCCATTACACTTTATGAGATTGGAAACCTGCATTTTAGTCTAGGAGCTATGAAACTGGCTCAGCATACTGCATGCAACGCAAATAACTGGAAATCAAGTGGTGAGAGCAGGAGACACATTAATTATTCATAGAACTAAATGTATTGAAGAGCCCACATTACAGCTTACAAAGGAGTATCTGTGAGTCCAGTGAGGGGAGGAGTAACAGCCTTCAAATCCAGTTAAAGTGCACCTGACACACAAGAGGATGGTTCTCAAAGTGACTGTGAGAATTTGCAATAAAAGCTAGGATTTTAAAGAAGTTTCTGGTTCCCAAATCCCAGCGAGAGTCAGTGAGATATGGGAATTTAATTCCCTTCTTCAAATCATAGCTGAAATAAGTTGGAAGATCTGATCCACATTGTATTTTGAATTTCTGCCTATCTATCCTTGTTAAGAATTTTATAACATTGACCACTGTATCTACATGTGGTCTGACTGACGCCCTGTCAAACCATGGGGAAATCCAAGTCTTTAGGGAAAAGCATTAGTATATTTTCTGTGAATGGACACAAAGAGTGGGTCTTCCAAAATAACAGGAACCATTTTTAACAACTTATTGGTGAAAGCCAGGATCAGCTTATATTTGTGGATGGAAATTTTCATTTGAATTTTCCTTCTGTGTTTTGTAAATATTCATCTGTAGTTCCCTTTTTTCTTTCAATTTTCACTTCATTGAAAGATAAAAGACTGCTGTCATGAGGTCTTCAGTAATGGTTAGAAGCAAGAGATCTGTGGACCACAGGCTTCTCTAAGTAAAAGGAAATGTGAATAGGTTTCATTGAAACAGTATTTCATAGACAAACACTAATGATATTTACATTTTTGTTGCCAAGAATCTTCTCTATAGGGGTAATTTGATAATTTCTGCACACTTTAGTATGAAGTATCTTGTTACAGAGTACAGTATTGGTTTGTCTAAAATTTCTACTTTCCTGAAAGTGTCTAAAAATGAATACTATATTCTTAGCATCAGTATATGCCCCAAGGTGCATTATTAGCTATTGCTTGTAGGGATGTTGTTGCTGCTTCAATAAGCAAAGCCTTTTCAGTATGCATTAAAACAAATGTATAACAGGATTGCAAAGTTAGTTGGTACTTCATATGGACTCACCAAACATTGCTAACCTTAGAGAGATTATTAGCATTCAGTGCTGCTGTATTTTGTGTGTTCTTTTTCTGAATTAACCAGAACACCTTATAATCAGGGAAAAATAATAGGAAAAATAGCAGAATTTTCTTCTTTCTTTTAATTTTCTTTTCCCCCTATTTTTGTTACAGGAGTTTTTAAAATTCTAGAAATCACAAAAAAACCTTGCAGTTGATTCACTTATGATTTTTTTTAGATGAGAGTGGAGACTCGCTGCTGCAGGAAAAAAAATTGTAGTTCAAATAAAATCAAAATTGAAATGACTTATTAATTTATCAACCACATATAATTAACTAGGCATCAATGAACTATGTATTGACAGTCAATACTGGTACAATAACAAATAATCCCTGTCACTTAGATACTTAGAAAAAGTTAATAAATTGAAAGACCTGGATATTTTGAAACACCCTTCTATAACTGATCCCAAGAACTTCTAATTGTGGATGAACACGTGCTCACATGCACACACATGCAGAAACATGCACCCATTGCCATAGGTTTTGGAGGGTGCAAATCCCTTTTATCTCAACGTGAGGGACTCCACCTGCAAAAATCTGCTTGTGCAAGAGCCCCATCCTGTTCTTGAGGTTTATGCTGACACTCCTCACCCCAGAGGTAGCAGCCCCCAGGAAGAAACCCCCATTCACTCAGGACCAACCCTGTCCTGGGGGCATCAGGCACAGCATGGCCAGCTGGGCAAGGGAGGGCATTTTCCTGCTCTGCTCTGCTCTGGGGCAGCCTCACCTTGGATTTTGTGTGCACTGTTGGGCACCACAATGTAAGAAGGATGTAAAGCTATCAAAGAGTGTCCGAAGGAGGGCTACTAAGATGGTGAAAGGCCTTGAGGGGAAGCCATATGAGGAGCAGCTGAGATCACTTGGTCTGGTGATCCTGGAGGAGACTGAGGGAGACTTCAACACAGTCTACAACTTCCTTGTGGTGGGAAGAGGAGGTACAGACACTGATCTCTTCTCTCTGGTGACCAGTGACAGCACCAAGTGGCCTGAAACTGTGTCAGGGGAGGTTTAGGTTGGATATTAGAAAAAGGTTCTTCATCCAAAGGGTGCTTAGGCTGGAACAGGCTCCCCAGGGAATTGGTTACAGCACCAAGCCTGACAGAATTGTAGAAATGGTTGGATGATGCACTCAGGCACATGATGTGATTACTGGGGTTGTCCTGTGCAGGGCCAGAATTTGGACTTTGATGTTTCATTGTGGATCTCTTCCATCTCAAGATATTTTATGATTCTGCAATCTCTGATTGTTGTTTCATCTGTCTGATGTTCATGATTCTTTTTAATATGATCTGTCAGTTTTGGGCAGATACACCCTAGACAATTTTGCATATTCAAGCCATGTGGACACCATATACATTCTCATCTTCGTGTTAACAAATATTGATAACCAGACTGTTTGCCAAAGATAGCCCATGTAAGGCCCATACAAGCAAATCAGTGCATATAACCCACATTTTTAATGTCCACAATGGACAATAGTTTTCCTGGTTTGTACTTTAACCATTGCCTCAAACATGCCTGTTACAGTTATCTTGTATACAAGAATCTGGACATAGTCTTGAGCAACATTAGAACATATGTTAAAACAATGACTTTAAGTTTTACATTTGACCTTAATAAACAATGTATATTATTTACTTTTTTTCTTTTATGAGAAGCTTTAAACAGAAATTCTCCCTTTCCACAATTATGATACTATCAAATTATATGTGCCTCACTCTTTTTGTCATGGATCAGAACTCCTGTGCAAAGATGACTCTACCGGACCTCACACCAATTTCTGTGCTGCTTTGATGAAGAGAGAAGTGGTGATTTACTACCCTGATGAATGGATAAAAGGTAAATAGCACTGTGTTAAAGTAATGGATGCAAAATTCTGTGTCCTCCATCATTTTCTGCTTCTCAGTCTGCAGTAGATGAGAAAAGGAGTTTGGAATACTCACAGTCTGTGAAGTCATGGAAGGCTAGAGTTTGAAGTCTGGTTTAGCTATTTTTTATTCCTTCTCACTTTTCTGTACAATATATCAGTTCCTGTATCTATATGTATCTAGGCTATTTGGACATATATCTAGGTTATTTAGTAACTGTTTCCAAAAATACTAAGTAATACTAATACTAATACTAATACTAATAAAACCTATTTTCCTTTTTAAAAAAGCTGACAATCACTTTTGACTTACACGCCTTCTTTATTTATGCCCAGTACTTCTTGCTTTTGTCTATCTTTACTTACGCATCAAGTTTGTGAAAAAAACTTGTGCATGTCAGCTCTCCATTACTGAAACAACATGTGATTCACGTTCTTTTTAATAATAATGGAGTTTGTGCTTTTTCCCCTTTTTTCTCCTTTTTTATTTTTTCCTAAAAGAGTACATGAGGAAATATATCTATGGCTGTATTAATAATCAAGTATGGTTTTTTCATCCTACTTTGAAAAAGATATTGAAAACAAAAGCAGATTAAAAATGCTTTTAAAACAGACAACTTACAAAATTAATATATCTAATCCAGAATGGTAACAGAGAAATTTAAAACTAACATTAACTCAGTAAAATTATTCAATTTTTTAAACCAGGGAAAAGAAGATTAAACATCAAAGAAGGGAAAATTTTACTGACCTAAAGCCAATGAGCAGACTGTGGGCTTGGTAGAAAAAGAACCTACAATGCTATTCTATCATTGTCTTTATGAGAAAAAGGTCATGCAAATTCTGGTGCTGGAAAAATGAAGGAGATAAATTCTAAAATAAGGAAATTATGATAAATATATTCTTTTGCATTTGCATTAAACATTCCAGTTGATTGGTATTAGCATTAGGTTAAAATATTTATGGCACTTGTTCTGGATAAATCACATCAATATAATTTATTATTTAAGAAGAAGTGAGGATAATCTGCTTCAGTGCAGATAATATTGTTATTCATGCTGTCCTGATGAATACCATCTTTAAACAAGTGGAAAAATGTTAAGTCTTTGTACACTCTTGATTTAGAAAACTGTAACAATATTATGATTTTAAATACCTTTTAATTTAGAAGAGGACACTCAAATAAGAGAAGGATTAAAATGTGTAAAAAGAATGAATATGCCTAAAGATATCACCAGAGAATAGTCTGTACTAGTCTACCTCTGTATTGTGCTGGGGTCATCAATCAGATTAGATGTCAGTGGATTTTATGGTCTTTAAATTTTTTAGAATATCAGGTTTATTCCTGGCAAATGTATTTTCAAAACACAATATAAATGGCAATAAGACACTTTTTTTTCCCCTTCATGTAATTCATTCTTTTAATGAAACATAAATATTACCATGATAATTAAAATAAAGGAAAAACCTCTCAAGGATTTAGAGATAGAAATTGACTAAGATAAAGGTATGCAAAAATTTTGAATATAAGATTTTATATTCTTTTTGTACTGGAAATAGTTTAGAATATGGTACTTAATATTTGCTTAGCATCACTCTGTGCAAATACAGAAAGAGGATTCAGAACCTAGCTTACAAACTGAAGTTTGTCCAAATGAAGGTAGCATATTTCAGACATATAATAGTGTCTGTTGCCAAGCAAAATTTCACATTTCCTGTTAAATATTACTTTACCCCTGGGTAATTATCAGAGAGAGAGTTTATAAAAGAAATTTACACCAAACCCTGGTCTGCATCCACAGGAGGCATGAATGCTGTTTATAACATGTGAATTGTGAAAAGACAGATGAAGGAAATAATCAGATTTAATAAAGCTATTTGAGATAAATTCATGTGCTAAGAAAAAGTGAAAAAAAAAATTGAACTGGAAAATTTGGAAAAGATGATACAAAATCAGACAGTAATTCAGGAGATGAGTAAAAAAGCAGTAATTTTTTTGTGGTAGAGACAGAAAAGAAAACCATCAAGAATGCAAAAAGTAACAAAATTTGGCATCAGCAGTGAGAAGCAGGCTTCAAACCCTGTGTGAGGAGCAGTTTGCAGTTACTGGTTTTAATGTGGTCAGGAAAGGGATCAAAAATTCTTAGGAAAAAATGAAGGAAATACTACATTGAGATTTCAATAATAGCAGATGAGAAATTGTAATATAGTTTAGGGGATGAAGAGGGGCAAACTCAATGGGAGATATGTAAAACAAGGACTGGAAAAAAGTTAGGAACAGCCCAAGTATCTTGGAATCATGGACATAGAATCCAGAAAAGCCTAGTTCAGTGATGACAGCAGGAGAAAAAAAAAAAAAAAGAAAACTTTTGATGGAGAAAGAGTAGAGAAAATTTTTGAGAGGATATTTTTCAAAGCCATTTCTAACTTTATAGTTTTTAAAGCTTGCTCAAGTTCTAGCAGTTTTTGTCCACTTTTTTTTTTTTTCTATAGTCCTTATATGACAGTCTATATATTTCCCATTGCAATGAACATTGCAATTGGGTCTATGAAGATTTGTACCGACCTCATTGTGTCATCAGCTTGACATTATAATTTCATCTCCAGAGAAACATTGAAACACTTTTCATCATGATTTGATATTGTAAATGTGGTGACCATAGATAGTAATAAAAATTCCTTGCAATTGCATTTTGACATCATAATGTAATCTCCATAGTCTTCACTTGACATTGTGATGAGATTGTGGCAATGCTAACTTTGTATGAATGAAGCTGGGCCCATGGAATGAAAGATTTAAAGTACAGTTTTGTGCATAGAGAGCAAATGCTTATAAATACATATATATTTTATCATAATTACATTTTTGTTAAAAATTAGAACACATTCTCTATCCATATGAGGAATGGAGATCTGGAACATTATGTTAAGTGAGGAGATCAGAAAATGAATCAGTTTTCAGATAAAACTTTTTGAATTGATGCAAATGAAAACATAGCATATTTAGTGCCATAGCAGAGACTTGGAATCTGTGATAGGAAAGTTCTTCACAGTTCCATTTTCTTCTGAGGTGTGTACTTCTGCCTTAGTTCTTGAGTAGCGTAGGAATATAAACAAATGTAATATGTTTATAAAAGAATTTTTCTATTTAGAAGTCAATGAATTTTTAGTTTTAAACACATGCATATATGTCTTACAACTTGGATCTCATGTTTATCTGCTTTGGTGTAAAACAAAAAGGGTATCCCTTGGAGTAAAAAGTCTGGTGTAGGCCTGTTTGATTCTCTAAAACTTTAGGTTCAGAGTTGTTAAGTATAGTGACAGACTGATTTAAACAGTGACTTTCATCCTCCTAAATTAGTCATTACTCTAATACGAACTGGAATGACATTTTTTAAAAGTCAAAGCATTGCTGATTTTTTTGTGGAATCTGAATTGATGACCTCCTGGTAAAATACATTTATCTTATTATTAGATCTTTGAGACACTATATCACTTGTAACCTTTACTTAAAGCACTTCCTTGCAGATATCCTTCTGATTTTTGCAATGCAGGCTACAACAAATATTTAAAAATAAGTGAAAGGTACTATCCCTGGATTATAACTATGGTACTAGGCAGAGTGACACCTTGCAGTTTGGAGTTTTTTATTGACAAAACTGAATGTCTTCACTAGAGTTTAGCTTATGGAACTTGAATAAGGCATAGATAAAACTCCCTGTCTTTCACAACCTACATTTTTGAATGTTTATTTCTTTTGTTTGTCTTTCTTTTCTCTTGGGAGTGACTAGAAAATATGAGTGTAAAATTATTTAAAGTGTAGTCAAATGCATAAACCATATGCTTAGAACCATGCAAGTTGGAAGTTTACTCCTGGCTCCAGTCCTAAACTGCCGGTTCACTTTACCTCTCTAAGGAACTTAAAAGATAAAAGTGTACATAATAGGCTTAGAACCTTTCAAAGATGAGCTAGGATAGAATCATATTATCATAGAGTGATGGAATCATAGAATGTTAAAAGGTTGGAAGGGACCTAAAAGATTGTCCAGTCCCAACCACTTGCCATGGACAGGGACACCTTCCACTGGACCAGGTTGCTCGAGGCCTTTTCCAACCTTTCCTTGTCCTATCATGACAGTTCCTGATGAAACATACAAACGTATTTTTTTTTAAAGTATTATATGTATTAAAATATTTTAGGAGGTAGTTTTATCACTGAGTAGCATTGATAGAGAAAACATAATTTAAAAATATATAAGAAAATTACAATTAACAAATTTTGAGTGTTCATGTTCCATTTACAGCTGTGGCAAACCTAATTGCCCCCAAATTCTGTATATATACACAGCTAAATAATAAAATACCTTTTCCTAAATGACCTCATGTTTTTTAAATAACTATATTTTTATTGAGATTATGGTAGTTTTATGTTAAATTGTCATATCCTGGGCTTCAAATCAGAAGTTAGAAACAAACAAAGGTTTTGTGAGTAGGCACTTAGGTGGAGAAAAATTTTAAATTTCCTGGGAAACTTTTCTAATTATTTTGATGAAATTCAGAAAATTAGCTAAAACATTTGCTGCTACATCTTTTCATGTTCATTCCTTTTGTGAATAAGAAACACTGTAACAAAAGATAGCACCAGTGCAAGCATATTATGAGAACTTGTTTTTCCACTGGGGAAAGTTTAAATTGTCTTCAAAATTAACTGATTTCACTTTTCTTTGAAAATAAATATATTTAAATAGTAAATGAAGATTATTACAATTTTGACAGAACAGTTGTAATATGAAATGAAAATAAACAGCTGAACTATTGTAATAAACTTTTTTTTTTTTCACTTTGAATGCATCCTCAGTCATTTTTGGTTTTTTTACTGTTGAAGTACACAATGATGATACCATTTCTATTTTTTTGAGTTACTTTTGAATAATTTTGAAGACATGCAAATCTGAACTGTTGACCCAAATGACGTTTCCAGCATTGACTTGAATGTTAAAAAGAAATTCTGTTTAATAGTAATATAATTGCATACACTATTTGCAGCATGTTTTAAAAGTGCACTAAAGCATTTGGGTTTTCAGTGTGGAGAGAGAACTTGTCTTCTGAAGAAGAAATAAATGCTTCAGAAGAACAGTTGTAGGCCTTCAGATGCTACCTGAATATGCCTCATTTCTTCAGGTAGAGTTCACAGTCTATCCAGACCACTTATAGTAACTAGGCTGATCAGTTCTCTCAAAAGTAATCTGTGCTTTGCCCTAATCCATTTAATAGGGCACAGCTTCTTCACTAGTGGTCTGAGAGGTTGTCTGCCAAAAGGAAAGCATTTGTAAATGCCCATTAATTCCAAAATGCTTATCTCCAGTGGACAGAGATTCTTTTTGCAGTCATTGGGGAAAAGGGATTGAAGTCTGCTGGACTGAATGTGTCTGCCTCAGGAATCCCCATTGCACTGATATTGGGTTGAATTCTTCTCATTATTACTTCACAATTGAGATGTGAGCCCAGAAGAGTCCTTGCCAAGATAAATATTTACTTTTAACAAAAGTACTAGTGGCTAGAAATTCTATCTGCCACTTCCATCTAGACCGTAGACCTCACAGATAATGGGGGATGTGGTTAGAGACTTGAACCCGGCAGAAGGGGGAAATTTTATAGGCAAGTAGTATATCAGCTCTGGAGCAGTATTTCTTCTCATGTTATGCAGTGTGCTGACCCGGCTTCAAGAGACCACAGACATTTCCACTAAGAGGAACTAAAATTGTCACCTTTTTAGTTTGGAATGTCCTGTAGTATATCTGCAACAATGACATATGAAGTTTCTTTTATATGATTTCTACATAAGATGATGATAGTTGATAAGGTAGGCCATGATCACAGAGTCCAGCCAATAATACAAATGTTTTGTAAATATTTAACACTGGTATGCTGGGGGAAATGATTTTTTAAATAGCCTTCCGTTTTCTGTTTGTGATTTTTAAATTCTAAAAATCTCTTAATAGACACTGAGAATCAGTTTACAAGTGTGATGATGAAAATATTTGGCCTGTAAACATTCACAAACAGTAAATGTAGTCAGATCTCAGTTTTCTGAATTTTTAGAGTAATGCTTTAATTACTAAAATAGTTTATGTTTATTTCAGTGCTTAGACTGCCTTAATCCAGTACATAAGTAGGGCAATTGATGTGAATCCCAACATCTGGCAATCTGTGATTTAATGAGTCACTTTTTAAAGAAATGTCTGTCTGCCGGAGGGGTCTATAATGCAATTAGACACATTAGCACTTTCTCAGTCATTTTTCATGAGAAAATGAAAGTGATTGGCTCAAGCTGTAAATTGTTTGCACTTTTGGAAGACAAAAACTCATAATACACTCATATTTCCGCTTCATAAGGAGGATTTTGTTAGAATGATGTAATGTAATAGATTTGTTGCAATTTCTATTTGTTTGCAAAATGTAAGGATTTAGTCATAAATGATAAAGTGCAGCTACAGGCTTTGGCCAAATTTTGTTTTATTCTAACAATTCATGAAAAAGGATGCTGATGAAATATTTAAACTAGAAGCCAAAATCAAAAATCAAAGAAACTCCAGAGAAATCTTTGAAACTAGGCATACAATTTGGAAAGGATTCAAGTATTTTTACTTCTTGAGTTCTCTTTTAAATTAATAGTGTTCTCTTAGACATATTTTATTAGATTTGTTACATTATTTTATGATTTCAATCTCAAAGTACAAAAGTAAAACTTCAGGAATATTAAGTTAAATATAATTTCACATGGAAAAAAAATTAACACTTTGATGGTTTTATCCATATTCTAAATCTCCTGAAAATTTTGTAGTAGTAGTAAAAGTAATTTCTTTTTTAACTGGAGATTTTTCTGATACAAATGTAAAAAATTTTGTACTTATCTTGTGGATTTTGAGAACCTCACTTCTTAGAAAATTAACCTTAGTGGTTAGGAACAAAATTATCACAAAAGTGAGTTTAAAGACGTACATTTACACACTGGTATATGCATTTTATGCATATCATAATATTATATATATTTGTGCATGAGACAAATATAGTCAAAGTTATGATTTTAAAAATAAAGACAGAAAGAAAATAAATCTTAAATCCTGTTTTGAGTATTTGCATAACATTACAATTATCTACTTGCAATTATTCAATTAAGAGGTAAAACTATTGTCCTTAGTAATTAAGTAACCTGTGCTGCAGAGGAGTTTATCACAGCATTTAAAATAAACTCAGCTCTGTGAATAAAGTGGAAACTTAAGTGGAATCTAAGTAATTTTTTTGCAGTTGTGTTTTTGAAGTGTTAGGACAGGTTCTAATTGAAACACTGAACTTCATGTGCTTTTTGCCAACAGCCTGTGAATATAATTTCTGCTGATTTAAGATTCTGATGTCAGGGCAGTAAGTATGCAATTAGCTTTAGTTTAAGTGATAGCAACATGCTGTAAATAAGAATCTTAATTGTGTTTGCAAGATTAAAATTCAGTTTCATTGTTTTTTTCCCCTTGCTTCTTTGGTGGCTTTGTGGTATATTCACATTGCTACCTCTAAATGAATGTCAACTTGTTTTACCTCGACTGCAGCCAATCGATACTTCATTAGGCTGAATTGTCTTGTGCCCATGCAACCTTGAAGCTGTGGCTTAATTACCACCCGTATTATGCAGTGGCTCAGAGTGCTGTGCTCAGCTGTGTCAGTCGCGAACAAAAGCCATGCTGTTGCCTGTATTTAGGAAAAATGGACTTTTGAACTACAGAACTATAATATTTTCCAAGTTAACAGTTCATGATGATAACCTTTTTTAAAACCTGTATGTCAGTTTTCAGTAAGTTTACATTCGAATAGGTTTCTGCATATTGCAAAACTTCAAAAGACGAGTACCTTTGCTTTTCATGTTCAACCCATCTTTGATTTAAGATAATTTTAAATTAATGGCAAAGTAACATTCATCTGAAAGAGAAGACAGGAGAAAGTGCAGTCAAATGGCAATCATGACAAATGACATCTCTTGTCTGAGAGTCATTTTTCCTCACTAGACTGATTTGTCATCCCCACTTTTGACATTTTTCATCCTGATATGAAATCACATTGACAGAATAAGATATTTCTACACTTAACAGTGGGACATAGAAGATGGTTCTCTGCCTTCATTTATTTTTTGTATTACATTTAAGGGTTTGTAAAATTTGTAAGCAACTAAAGTCCGATGACAAATTTCATTTACTTTACAAAATATAAAGTTCACACTACCCTATAATCCTAAAGTGAATGTTGCTGTTTCATTTGTGTCAGGTCATTATACAACGTAAAGGAAAACAAATCTCCATGAAGATTTTCCACTTGAGAGTATTGCCTTGTTGTGAGCACGGATTATCAAATCCAGTAACAATGAGGACAAACTACCTAACTTTAATGTATTGTGCCATTGCCTTGGACATGTCAAAGACCTGTGGCTAGCACTTGCAATTTCTTACTTCAGCACTAAAAGCATAAGATTTGTCCATTCCTGAACACCTTAAGTTCATGCAAATAGGTATAATTAGCTATTCAGCTTTTTCCTTCAGATCATACAAACTATACAGAGGCATTGGCATTTTCTCTTGAGTTACAACAAAGCATTGACTAGAGTACAGTCCTAAAAGGCAATCCTCAGAGATCACACAAATGCAGCTGAATATGTACTGACTTGTGCACATAGCACAGGGAGTAATTCTTTTTGTTGTTTGTACTTTCTTGTTTGGCTGTTTTTGTTTTTATCAAATGCCTCATGATTACTCTTGTGTAGACCAAAACCTTTATATCTGTTTGCATATCTGTGCCTAGTACCTTACTGATGGTGAGGCATGCTGACCACAAAATAGGGGGATTGTTGCCTTACATAAGCCATGTTTGAGTGCTCAGAGGATGATAGTCCTCTTAAAAGCTCCTTTACAAAATCCAATGAAGGAAATTAAAAAACATTTTCTGAGAAAATATTTATTTTATTTGTCTGATTTTGTGTTCAATTAACTAGATCTGTGGCTAGATATCACTGTTAGCAGTGTCTTTCAGCGCTCACATCAGACAATCAACTACTAGTAACCTCAAACACTGTTTCTAATTATCATCATGTTCAGAATTTTCACACCCCATTATAACATGTAAATGTTACTCGTTATACATGCCTTTTGTGTACAGATCAGGCCTATAAAACATGCTAGAATTTGTACCAACAGTGTGAGCCTGCAACTTCATGCCAGAATTAGTGTACATTCTGTTGTATATTGCCATGTACTGTGTTTTCTAGTATAGCAAAGTATAAACAACTTCCACTTAATTAATTAACAAATCTTGTGTTATGCATCAGATGCTTTTAATTATTATTTTCCTGCTTGAATGAAAAGGGGTGGCCTCCCTTGGGATTCAAATTTCACAGACTTCATGTGGCTCTATTCTTATTCTTTACCCATGTTAATCCTAATAGATTTCAGGCAAGGTTCAAATCATAATTTTGTGAAAATGAAGATGAAAAGTCATCAGAATCAGTGCCTTTCTACCTATTATGTATAAAAAAACCAAAAAAGATAGCTCTGTGTATTAAGTGCCTATCTGTGAAAGTTTTTATTTTGTCAGAGAAAAAATTTGAACAGTTTGAATATAAAGGGAGTTTTTGACTAACTGAAAGGGGACACTGTTCATTTCTGCCACTAGACCCTTCTTAAAGTTGCAAAGTGTTTATCTGCCTTCTGTTAAAAGAAGTTCTTATTCAATTTCATATTCTACTTGAGAATGTGGTCATGATTAATAAACAGGACCATAATGGCTTAACTCCAGCCAGCAACTATGCACAACATAGCCACTCATTCACTCCCTCACCCAGAGGAGCAGGGAGAAAATCAGAAGAGTAAAAGTGATATAACACATGGGTTGACATAAGGACACTTTAATAGGTAAAGCAAAAGCCCCCAACACAAGCAGAAAATTGAGGAATTCAATCACTGCTTCCCATGGGGAGGTAGGTGCACAACCATCTCTGGGAAGACAGGGCTCCAACATGGCTAGCAGTAACTTGGTAAGTCATACACCATCGCTCTGAATGTCTTTCTTTCTTCCTTCTTCCCTCATCTTTCTATGCTGAGCATGACACCATAGGATGTGGGATGTCCCTTGGCTGTGTCCTCTCCCAACTCCTTGTGTACCTTTGTGCTACTGGGGTGGGATGAGAAGCACAAAAGGCTTTGATGCTGTGTAAGCACTGCTCAGCTGTAGTGAAACCGTCCCTGAATTATCAACACTGCTGATGCACAGTCCAAAATAAAGCCTCATACTAGCTACCGTGACTATCATGGATGCTATCCCAGCCAAATACAGCTAGAAAAAAGATGCCACTCACTGTTCTAGTCTAAATAAAAATGTACATTTGAGAAATTTCCCTTTGTGATCAGTACTTTATAAAACTGCCCTCCTTTAAATTCTTCTGCCATTTCTTGTGTTCTAATGAATGTATGTGGGATAGAAAGGCATTGAAATGAGCGTGGTTTATTCCATCAAATCAAAAGCAGGTGTATTTGTATTTCTATAATGAATTACATCTGTTCATAAGAATCTTTCAAGCAACTTTCTAATACCAAAATGTTTATTATTTACTCACAAGATTTCAGGAAATGAGTGTTCAACATAACCACACTCCTGTATAACATTACACAGCCACAAGCAATCAGGAACACAACATAAAGTTCGCTCTTCAATCCTGTTTTGTGATGATCTCTTTACTCTTACACAGTTTCCTCTGGTGACAGAATAACTTAAATTTGTAAAAATTTACCCCAATATACCCTAGCTATATTGATAGCCACTGTCATTCATTACTATACTAAAAGGGAAGAAAACTTATACTGAAATATGAAAAAGTGTCCTGCAGTGAAATTATATGTACAACTCAGCCTTAATTCAAGTTCAGTCTAGTAGGAGCTATGAACTTTTTTTCTTTTTTTAATGGTTCAGTAACTGGAGGCATCAAAGTACCTGCTACTGTTCACTAGAACATTAAACCACATAGGGACAATATAACATTGAAGACAAAAATGAGGGTTTAAGGACATGTTTTACCAATGCTGTAGAAATAGATTTTAGTTTTTTTCAATTTGAGTTGCATTATATCTTCAAAATAAGTTTCTGAAAAGCTATTGTTATACTGATCAATGTTTACCTGGAAAAAAAGAACATTTTACAAGGATAAAATAATGAAAGGCTCTGAATTTATACATTTTCCTTTTACAGAGGACAGAGATTAGTACTGGACTTTTATTACTAAAGCATGGGCAGTAATTGTTGTCTCTGTTGATTTTGTATTATTCATATGTGTATATGGGCTGCAATAGATAATTAGAGCAGAAAAGGAGAAACTAAACCAGAGACAATTGATGATTAAGATCGAATGATACGGGGCAAAATTCACTTACTGCCCATTTGTTAATGGGTAAAAGAAGACAGCAAAAATCTTTTTAAAATCTGAAAACTTACTAGTAACTTCCATTGTTTTTCTCCATTTCTTTCCTTGCCAACAAAAGAGTTATGATCCATTTTGCTTTTACTGATCATCTTCCTCATCACAGAGAGTGAATTCCATGAACTACAGTTCAACAGGAATGTGCATCACTCTCATGAACATCAGATGTGGCCTCATGTGATCCCTGGAATGTAAAAGTAGGGCAGCAGGGAGTAGGCAAGATATTTCCTTATGTATACAATCATGATAAGAGAGATATAAAACACTTTATCTCTGGGAAATGTCTGCAATTTAAAATTATTAGGATAGAGGAAAGAATCTTAATATGTTGTCAGAGTAGGAGGAAATGTTTTTAAAGGAATAAATAAAGCATTAAATTTACTTCATTTCTGAAAAAAAAGAACGGGGAAAGGATGTCATAATACTTTAAAAAGACTTGAAGGTGTGTTTATAAACTATAATCTAGAGTAAATGCAGAAAAAGGAGCAAATATCTGTATACTGAAAGAAAACAACCGAGAATTAAAAATATGTGACGTTTATTTGAAAATATTACTGTAGCAAAACTGAAGTTGTAATTTAACCTTGGTTGTTGATCTCAAATACAATTTGGGTGAAAACAGAAAGACCAACATATATCTCATATCCGACTAGATAATTTTAATGGTTCTTTCTGAGTTTAAGCTATATGAATATACTGATACAACTGTCCAAATTATTTTCTTTAAAAACACATGCAAGTCATCATTGGCTATGATAAACTGAATTCACACCCTAGTACATTGAAATAAGCTTCTGAAGGTCTCCCTTTAAATTCCTCCCACTAAAAAGCCAAAGCAAAATAAAAATACAGTTATCTACTCTCAAGATAATTTCTAGATATAAATCTAGACATATAAATTTTCAGTATAAATTATTTTCACTCTGTGACTGGCTGTATACTACTGAAATAGACAGTAGTCAGGAGTAAGCAGGTGAAGCAATATAACAGGATTATTTCATCACTCCTGTTAGGATGTTTTTTATTATTGCAAAAGCAGAATGTTCAAAAAGTTTTTAAAATATTATAATTATTTGGTGTACTTAAAAAAGCTTGGTAAACAGAAAAGCTTCATTCAGAATGTAGGCTGGCTATAGTACATCTTCAGTTAAAATATTGACTAGATATGAACAAAATGTCAACATGTAATTTTAAGTGAATGAATGTAAATTTTTACCTTTGAAAGCAAAAGTGAGTTTAATTTTAAAACATTTAAATAATATCTTTTTTAATCATACTTTAAATTATAACAATTTTTTAAAATTTTTTCTAAACTAATTGTAGCTACAAGAGACAGTTTATTCAATATCATTATAAAAGAGTTTATTTGTTTTCTTCAAAAAAAGTAGCAATGAAATTACTAGTTTTTATTATATTTAATAATTTATAGCATTGCAGTTAGAGAGAGGCATACAAGGCTGGATATAATAAAAACTCTCATTGTTTCATACCATTTAAGGCCAGAAGGTTCAATAGATCATCTAATCTGACCTCCTGTATATATCACCTTATATAAATCCCCAGTGAATCCCAACTCAGTCATATACAAACTCTTCACAAAACTTCTTTCATTTTTGGGCAGCTTACCTGATTAGTACTCATCTAATTACGCAATTATTTCCAATTAACTCAACAAATTTCTTTGTTAATCTCTAGAACTGCTGGTTCTGTGGAGACTGGAGGTTGACTCACTGAGAAGGTGGCTCTTTCTGCATGCAATGCTGCATTTTAACAAAACTGGAGTAGGGTTCTTGCAGTGCTGGGTCAAAATATAAAGCCAAAGTGGATTCTCAATCTAAGCACTATTCAAACCAGTTTTGTCATACACAGTGCTTTATTTTTCTTGATTTGTAGAGATAATGAAATCACAATGCCTGTTCCCATAATACATTATGGCAGCAAGGGTATGCATTTCAGCACATTTGCAATCTCTGGATTTGCAATTTCTTCCTTTTTAGGTTTTCCTTCCTTCCCTCCTTCCTTTTTAGGTTTTCTCAGTAAACTGAGCCTGTAGCTGGTCCTTAGTATCCTTATCAAATTTCATCCATTGCCAAGAAAGTTTTCCAGACCAATTTTGCACCCTCTAGTTATTTGGTGTCTTGGCCTTCAGATGAGATACTAAAAAGCTACAAAACAGTAATATGTTTGAAATTGAATTGTGTGTGTGTTTAGATGAGTAGTAAGGCAGCATTTGATATGAAAAAAGATACTAAATTATGAAGAAACTTCAGGAAAACTGCTTGTCAGTATAGTTATATATGTTTCAAATCCTTTTTTGATTTACCTGAACAAAACTACATTTCTCCTGTTTAGTCTAGGTTTGTCACAGATGACAATATATTTGCTACTTGTGCATTTACTGCTATAAATAATCACTATTATGTATTGATATCTTCTCACACACTTTCTAAGATTATGGTGGAGAAATACAGTAATCTGTATTACAGTAAACAGTAATATGAACCAGGCTATAATCAGAAACAGCCCATCTTTATCTTTTGAAAGATTTTTCTTTTTGAGGATGTGGTTTTTAAATAATTTTTGTAGTGGGAGCACCTATGTGCTATGGAATTTGCTGGGGCTGATGTAGAGTTTATATCTGTCATTTTCATCTTCCCAGCTCTCCCATGGCTTATTTTGATTTCTCCAGTATATTAAAAAAAGCTTTAGAAACAGTTTCAACGAATTGCAAATAGACTTTTCTCTTAAGGTCTTTCTTATAAAGTTACCAGTGAACTCTTGCATTTAATTGATGTGCAAGTCTGTACAGAGACAGTAGTGTGTACAGACCAATTAACTTCCTTAATAGTGTATTTCATGTTCAATATTTTTTTTCCTTGTTTTTCAGCTGAACCTGAGTGACTGTAAACCTTGTAGACCGTGCTCTACAGCTAGAGGATAAGACTGTTAAGCATTACTCAATACACTAATTTTAGGATAATCATGTGTAAGGAAGGAATGTGTAAGTATTCTGATGACTTACAAAATGAGTACTAGATGTAGTAATTCAGCTTGTCACATGATGTTAGAGTCAAGAAAGTAAAGAAACCATAACTTAGGGATCTAGGATTAAATTCTACTTTTGGTTTTAGCAGCTGGATTCAAGTGACTTGTTCAGACAAGGGTGTTATTAGACACTGAGTGGCTCAGTACATTGAAAACCACAGGTAATGCAACACCATAAAAAATGTGATATTTTTGAAGTCAAAAAAATCTGGAAATAAAGAAACAGATTAGCAGGTCATTGAGCACAATGGGAAACTGATTCTGAATTGGAGTGTTGTACCAGAAGAACTGCTTTAAAGAAATCAAGAAAATCTGTAAAACATCACAAATCTTATGCTGATTCTCATTCACTGATGGTAAGGAGTAAATTCAATCTTAATTTGTGCATGTAGACATATTCAAATAGACATGCTGACAATATTTAATGTAGACTTTCGTCTTGGTTGTCAATGCTATGATATCATCTCAAGTGCTATACAGCTGATGGAGAGAGCCATCCCCAGAAGACCAGTAGAAGATTCTATTATTCTGCCCTTTAAGTCACTCTCTGAATGAGTCTTTCTTTTCCATTAGCTGTACAGAAAATTTTGATGCCAGAATTAGGTAGGAAATGACTACACCTGGAAAAACTAAAGTTTTTATTGCTGTTATTATAATTTCATCAGGGATGAAAATGATCGGTAATTGTCACATAGATTCTCAGATAGGAGAACACAGGTGATGGTCAAAATATGATAAATTTTGAAATAATTTTATGCTATTCACAAGGAAGAAGGTAAGAATTATTTACTTAGGTTAGATGAGCCTGGCTTCTTTATGAAGTTAATTTGTTTAATAGACTACCAACAAATTAAATTATATATAATGTTTTATATAAAATGTTAGGATTATTTAAAACTAAGAAATGGTACTGATGACTGCAATGAACTCCAAAGAAACTTATTCTAATGTTTTATTACTTTCAGGTTTAGAAAATCTATGGTCTAACCAAATTTGCAAGCAATAATTCAAGGTATAAATCATTTTGCTCTGATGAAATTCTTATTAATTTAGTGTCAGCTTGAGAGCTGACACTCTAATTAGAAACCTATGCAACAGCATCAACATCTAAAAAAAGTAAAACACATAAAAATTAGTTGGTCTAAATTTCTAGTGTAATGTACCACAAGCATATGGAAAATAATTTCCAAATTTCTTGTATCTGAGGTTCTTACAAAATGTGAAGGGTGGTAGAAATCCTTTAGCATGCAAGTCTACTTGCCTGGGTGACTGAACTGAAATGTTTCCTTAAAGTTTATTCTTAAACTTAGGAGAAAAAAGTGCCTTCTTTCCGTTTGGTTTGGAGACCTAATTCCCATAAGGCTGAATGCACCTCAAGAGAAAAAGGAACTGAAGCCCTTATAATGACAAAGTTAAGGTGTGTGCTGACCCACATTTTAGATTGAGTGGGCAAAATTCTGTACTGCTTTAAAGAATATTTGTGCAACTCTCTCACTTAGTAGTTTTCAGGTAGCTGGAATGCTGCACAGAAGTGTATGGATCTGTAAGTGCCTCAGTAGTAATTTCCAATTCTCGTTCTGCCATAAGTGATGACTTAATGCTTTTAGCTCAGAATCCCAGACTTGGTGCCTGTAGGTGACCTAAACAGGCTTGCCTGCCAGGCTTGGAAATGCTGCTACCAACAGTCTTGGGACCATTTGCAAGTCATTGCATAATGCAGTGACAGAGATAGTGTTTTCCCTCTGTGGGTTGCACCTTATAAACTACAGCAAACAATGTATTTCCTCATAAAAGTTATTTCCATTAGCTGAAGTGTTCGAGGTCTATAATCTGACTTTTATGGTTGCAGCTAACTCAAGAATCACATAGGAAAATATGAATAAATTGAGTACCCAGGTAAAGTTTGTGCAATAACCTGACACTACAAAATGCACTTATGGATACACTTGCTGTGTACATAATAGTTCTAGTGCTGACTTTTAACAGTCCTACTTGGTGATAGCTGTCTGTTTAAGAATTTACCATTGTATAATTTGGGACTGAAGATGATAGAGCCATGAGTGAGAGATGTTGCTTGTGTGTATGTTTAAGTGGAGAACTGTGCCTCTGTAAGCTTCAAAAGGTCAGAACTTGATTTAATAAACTTTTCTTCCCAGAAAACAAGCTTTCTTCTTGAATGTGTAACATTGTTAGAAAACTGCATGTCTGGAGACATTGCTAATAGGCTTGTGAGACCTTTTGCTCTATCCAATGCTGTCTTGAATAGTCATACTGGATCTGGTCTGAATAAGCCAAAATCCTTAAAATGTTATTTCCTGATTTGTATGCTTTAGATCACTTCTGCCTTCTGCAGTACCCTTTACGAAGGTGCAAAGCTGGGATTTCCATATTCTCCAAGTGCCTCTATGCTTCACTCCAGCATATCATTTCATCATTGTTCTAGCAGCACCCTTGTTGGTTGTCACTAATAATACCTCACTACCCCCCTTCGTTTTCTTGCTCACTACCCAGCAGTGCTGTATTTTTACTGATATAAATGCCTTTAGCCCCTCTGTATCATTTCTGCTTTTGCCACGTTGCTGTTTTTCAGTCTGCAGTTGCTACATGACAGCACAGAACATCCTACTCATAATGTTCCTTATGTTTTCTTGGGTCATGATGACTCTGAGACAAGGTGATTTTTATCTAGTGGAATATATTCTCCTCAAGTCCTTGGATGACCAATAGGACTTAAAGGATTTTTGGATATGAAGCTTGCCTTTCATAATCTTTATAAGATATCTATTTTCTTGCTCATTGGAATCTGGACACTCTCAGCCTCTATAGCTTTCACAGGCACTTGAGATGAGAAATAATTGCTGGAGTGGTAACCACAGGCAGCAAAGCATGCATCATTCATGGATCTACATAACATGATTCTTAATTTTAGGGATTTAATGCCTAATTCACAGGCATGTGCCATTAGCAATGGATAACTCACTTCCTGCCTGCTCAAGAGTGCTTCGGAATATGATCATGGGTGCTCAGATTTGTTACATTGTCTAAATAAATAACAGCCACATATTTAAGATTCCTAGATTTTCTTTTTTCTTTTCTTCTTTTTTCTTTCTTCTTTCTTCTTTCCTTTCTTTTTAAATGAGCTCATAAAGAATATTTTCTTTCTGAAGCAAGGTATGTGGAGGGATATTGCCCACAGATGTGGTGAGACCATTAACACTTCTGCTTTTCTAACTTGCATTTAGATCTAGCAAACTAGTACTTAAAATTTTGTAGACAATTCTGTTGCTTTATCTATGAAATGTGTAACATGCAAGTGCTGTGCCTTGCTGCAACTTCTGTAACCTTTCCTCAAAGGTGAGGCCTTTGTATAAAAAAGCCCTGTTTAAAACCCAGTCTAGGAATCTATCCCAGGATATCTTCACAACATTTAATGATGGATTTGAATTTCAAGAGAGAATGGCTTATTGATATAGTTCTTTACCAAAGTATAAATCATATAGAAATTAAAACATTGCTATCACCACACTGATGTGTAATGTTGCTTTACATACTTTTCTCTTGCTTGTTCTCATGTTGCTCCAGACATGGTGACCAAGACAATGGCCATCTGAACTGTCACAGAAGCTTCAGAGGAGTCAAATAGAAAATTGGGCAAGAGGAGAGGAGAAAGCTAGATCTAGTCTGTTTCTACTCTGTGGTCAGGTCCCAGTGGACATGTTCTTATGTTTCACATTCTGCTTCTTCAAAGTCTTCCCTCAAACAGATAGGGATAGATGAGATGCCAATTATTTTGACGTGTATTACTAGGGGCTAAAATACATCTATTCCCTATTAGGTTAGCCTGGGGTGCAATAAAACCTAGTCTGGACCTCAGATTCCTGTTTCAGAATGCTCATTGATTTGCAGATGACAGGACAGTTTGAAGAAGTACTGACAAAATCTACCTCAGCTTGACCCATCTTGAACTGATGCTTTTAAGTACTCATGAAGATCCTACACCCTTGATATGGAGCAGGGAGAAGGAATTGGAGTTAATGAATGGTACCACATATCAAACTGTCCATAGTCTCAGTGTTCAATAACACTTCTAAGATATATGCATGATTATAACAGCATATAGCAGAGGAGGAACCCTAAAAAGATTGGAGGACACTCTTGCACGTGACAAAATAGGCAGACACTTTCCTGGAACGAGACCTGGTACAATGGAAAGGTGCCAGGCATGTTTTTGAATGCCATATTTAAGATTAAGGGTATGTGAAAAACAGGCATGCCCCATATGTGAGCTGGGAGATGACCACTTATAACTGGCAGAGCCACAAATTTCACAAATTTTGAGAACCTTGGACTGTAGTAACTTTTTTTCCTTTTGCATAGTATATAATGTTAACTAGATCTGGAATTTGATAGAGATCTTGCAATGACATGATTTCTGATGATTGCTTCCAAAATTTTATTTGCTTATTATATTGATTCAGGCATGTGTTCAAGTGCCAGCAAACTGTGTCTACTGAGACAGAGAATAATTCCTTAAGCTATGCAAAATCTCACACAAAAACGTGAGCAAAATGTAGCCACTTTGGTGACAGCTACCATTCCAATTATAATAGATAGTCCTGGTGCTACTTTGAAACTCCTTTGAGCCTCATTGAATTCAGTTATCACTTTTGCATCGTGTTAACATGAGGAATTTAAGTCAGAGAAGAGAAATAATTGTTTTTAGAGCTTGTAAGTTAGCTTTACTTAGATAGATTTTCCTTGGGTAAATACCTTGACTAAATTTCAAAGTATGGTTTCAAACTGAGCTATATTAGTTTTAAAATTTACCTCATATATTAAGAACATGCATAAGATATTGCCTTCTCCTCTATAACAATAGAACTAAACCATTGAATAATTATTGAATAACTTACATATTGTTAAAGAACTCCTATTTCATTAAGAGTAGCTCTTATACTATGTATCACTTTGCTGAATGAAAGACAAAACCAGGGAATAGTAATTTTTACAAATGGACCATCCTACAAAGAGAATGAGAAGAGTGATGCTCTTTCTGAGAGAAATGAATATGAAACTTAATATTTTTCTCAGGAAAATACTAGAAAAAAATAATGAAAATAAAACTAAAAAATAATAATAAAAAAGAACCCTTTGTAGGCCAAACTATTTAAATTACAAATATCTGTGAGGAATTCTGTAGCAGAAAAGAACAAGAGTATGTTGTTCAAATGATATGTTGGGAAGATTTCACACCACCAAATCAGACTGAACAAGGATGGGATAATGATTAAAATAATCTAGATTTAACTGAAATGTGTAAAGTCAATATCTCTAATGTTTTACTAGCATACAAAAGTTCAGATATAAAACATGAAGGTAGAACTACCATATTCTAAAGAGTTTTGATCTTGGGTTTGGACATGTGAAAAGAAAAAGAAAACATGATAGACTGAGTGTTGGCTAGTATATAATCAGTACATATAATTTCTTTCAGAATGTAAATATTAGGACATGGGAGGAAAAGCAATAATGTGGGACAGAATGATGCAAAGTTTGGAATTGTTTGGCAACAGCTTGTACAAATCAAAACAGTTTTGAAAATAAGTACAGGTTTGTGCCTCTTTCCTATGTGAAATCCTAAGCACTTCCATGAGGCACTAGATCTGCCATTTCTTTAAAAAGAAATAGAAATTTGACTGAAAAGCCTTCATAAACTTGCCAAGTGGTTCTGCAAGATCTTTTGAAAAGACCTATATTGAACTGGCATGAGTAATCACCCAAGCCATCAAATCACTTGACTTGTATCATGGCCCTGTGGGGCCAGAGAATAAAACACATGAAAACTATCTAGAGGGGAAGTTAATCTGCAAGAGTTGGAGTAAAACAACTTTATGGATCCTGTTTAAAATTTGTTGCAATCCAGCTCTGGTGATTCACTCTAAGGAAAGGTTTAGCTGTCATTATGGCTATGTGGCCATACTCAGGATTGAACCCCAAGAGTTGGAAAGGCTGACAGTGGAGCTACAGTGAACATCAAACACAGAATTATAACATAGAAATATTTCTATGGAAAAGAAGTAATTAAAAAACTCAGGAGTCTTCATAGGACACAATATCTATTGTTCTATCTATATATCTATGTATCAATTGGAAGCAGGACTAGGTCACTCTTTAAGTTGCCTTCCAACCCAAACTCTTTTATGATTCTATGATTTTATGATATTAGGGTGTTTGATGGTGAATTCCATCTACTGAAAGAAAATATATCTTCCAAGAGGAAGATATATTTTCTTTCAGAAAGGCATGAGGGCATTCAATGAAATAGGTTAAAAATGGGATTTAAAAAAGAATCAGCAGTTATCTTAGTAAAAGGTGATGGTATAGGTCAGTATTGAAATGACCTGGACAGTGAGGTCCAAATTTCTCTCTCCCAAATGGTATTTGAGAGAGTAGAAATTTTTAGACCTTGTTTAAAGTCCTTGAGGATCAATTAGTTTTCAGATATACTATGTGGTCATGTGGTCACACAACCAGCATAATTACTCCTGTTACAATGAGTATTACATTTTGCTAAGAAAAAACACAGTCGATAAAAAGACAGAGATATCAAGTTCACAGTGGTTTTTTTATAAATTATGCAAGTATATGGGTCTGTCAATTTATTATACCTAAGGAATACTGGTGTTCATTTCTTGCTTGAGTTCATTTAAAAATTTGACTAACAAGATGTACAAACAAAAAGGCCCTGAAAGTACTGAAAAATTTGGCTGAACTTACATGATGGAAGCAATTCAAAGATAAACTTTATTTGGGGAAGATGAAACACAGAAAAATATTATTCATACTATTGGGGGAAAAAATATTATTCTAGTGAGAATTTTTTTTGTGGTTTATTCTCACTAAAACAAACACAAATAATATAGTGACAGAGAATTTGTAGTTTAAGATTTTTTTCTCATCTAATGCTAAATTCTACATCTTGGCTGCTCCTCCTAGGATCCCTCTCTAGTCAGTGGAGAGAAATAGAAATTTTAAGGGGTAATTTGTCCCATGTAATATATAAATTGCTGTAGGAATGAAATGATAATGACCTGAAAGTGTGTATCTCCACTTAAGGAAAAAACCAGACATAGATGACTCTATTCCTCTTCAGCCTCTTATTGCTATACCATGATCATGGCTTCAGCTCCTGAATGTTTAATGGTATTTCTGCAGTATAAATATGTATTCTAGGAAGGCAGAATCGGGTGCGTTCTGAGAATGGTGAGATTTTTCCTTCTAATTTTTTCTTGCAAATTGTCTAGTGGTTTTCTAGTATAAGTATCTAGTTTTAGATACAGAACAATTTGAACACCATTCTTTGAAGCCAGGAATGGAAGTTAGTGTAGTAGTATGTTTAGTGTACTCACACCATACTTTATTCAGAAGCTATCTGGAAATGCTGAATACAAAACATTCACTTCTTTCTAAATACAAAACATAAAGGGATGAATTCAACAACAACAAAAAAAAGAGTAAGAAAAAAGAAAAGGAAAACAAAAAGAAAATGCTTATATTAAGTTTCAGCTTTCTTGTGTAGAAAAGTCTTTATAGATTTAGTGAAACTTCATAAATTTTGAAACAGAGGCTATCAGTATCAATTTTGGATGGTCTTGAGCTGAAGTAATTAATATAAATCAAGAATATACATATGTGTATAGGAAAAAAAGAGAGAGAGAAACTCAGGAGATGCAGAAGACTGAAATGAGTCTGGTAAAGAAGTAAAATATTTGGTTATTTAAATAAATTGAACCAGCTGTAACCCGGGGGAAGGATGTGAGATAAAAAGTAGGAGAACACAGTGAAGTTGAATATAAGCTTATTGAGACATCCCAAGCAGAACCCTGACTTTTGACAAACTTTAAGTATAAAACTTGAACTGGATCTTGAAACAGTGGTGTTGGGGCTTAATATGAATATTGACTAACAGTGTGAGATATGTCAAAAGAAAGAGAAAAGGAGATTGAACTCTACCTGAAAAAATACCAGGTATTCCAGGATGGAGAGATATTTGGGGGCAGGCAGTGGAGGGTGTTTTCCTATGCATGCTCACTCTCAAATATATTGGCAGGTATGACACTGAAAACACAAATAAGTATTGCTTAAGGTGTAGATTCTTTGGGGTGAAGGTTGGTTCTTCCTGTTTGTTTGTACCATGCCTTGACTAATAAATGTTTATTTTTGTATGTAAATAGTAGCAGAATTTCCTTACGGAGTTTTTTATAAATATATAAAGACAAAGAGTCTGACCTATAAATTGGACAATTCCAATAAAATTCCAGGCTTTACTATCACCTTACCCACTGAAGTTCCTGAAGGATACAGCCTACTCCCTTATTTCACTCCACAGTTTCTTCACAATACAATAAGGCATTTGTGAAAAGATACATATCTCAAACATTTGGAGTTTGGAAATAGATTCAAACTATTCAGATTGTGTTGGTCTATAAAATTGGTTGGAAATCTCATGTGAGAACATTGTTCTCATGAGATTTCCTGTACTGTCTTCTGTGAATCAGATCATAAATACTGCAAGAAATTTTTTGTTTCAGACATATTTCTGCAGTCCTTTTCTCACAAGATAATTAGAAATATGGAACTGCCCATAAATGAATAATAATGAAAATAAAAAGTCAACAAATCATTGGAGAAAGTTTATAAAAATCAGTTTGAAATTTTGGTAAAGACTCAAAGACTTTTTTTCATTCCAATGCTGCTTGGTCATTGAAAACAGTGCACCCTCATTTTTATTCACACTTTACATGTGTTGCAGTACACCACTAATACCCCATCTATATGTATACGCTATCAGTTTATTAAGTTTTTAATTATATAACTTTTCATGTTGGGCTTGTGATCTTCTCTTTGTGTCTTTCAGAACAGTTCTATTCAATAGCTTTTGATCTTCTGGGAGCTTAAGGACCGAGTTGCCACTGATGCTGTTTGCCAGCAGCAAAGGGAACTTGGATATGGCCTGACCATGGAGACTGATAGGCCATAAGATATTAAGCTCCCGCCAATTTCTATTTTCTCTTTCAAAGATTGCTAACCTCATCTCCCCAGGGACTGCAACTGCTGCCAGCCTTTAAGCCAGCAGGAGTAATATCTGTCTCTAATTCATAATTACTAGGTCTCTGCTACAATGAGCATTGTTGGTGCTTGCCTTTATTTAATTAGTGAGTATGTGCTTTTGTACTGGTGAGAAGTACAACTGGGTGGAAACATAACCTCATTACTTTAAAGTTATTTTTCTATTTCTCTTGTTCCTGCATCTTCCTGTTGTTATATCCATAATATACAGCAGATCATTATCAGCAGCATTAATAAGATTCAATGCTGTGCATATTTTTCAACAAAATTTGTATTGCAAAAGAAACAAGGATAGCACCTTGTAGAATTGAAGCAGACAGTCTGTCCCTGAATTTTTACCTCTTCCCTGTGCCTACTCCCTATTATTAATGTATATTATTACTTCAAGTATGTCAGAAAAAGAGACAAACAGTCAGAGGCAGAAATTTCTCCCTAATTCACTCTGCCTAGCCAGCAAAATGTAACACAAAATTATTCAGGGGAAAAATACAATTTTCTGTCATATCTGCCATACACTGATAACAAAGCTACAGGCTAATATGTTTTGATATTTTTGTCACTCGTTTATCATGTGACCTTTCATGCTATCATTAATACAGCTGAGGGACAGAGCAGATACACTGAAATAAGGGTGTGGAGAAGTCAGATTGCTTCTCTAACAACTAACGGTCAGTCACAGCAATTTATGCTTTTCTTCAGTATAGCATTGACTGAAGAAGAGAAATTGTTATTAAAATTTGATATTACTGTCTAGGCTCTGCCATATAGAATTTGCAACTTTTAGCTATAATGGGAATACTGGGAGGGGGGAGGCTTAATAAATTTCCGTTTGAATTATGATATTAATACAATACAACATGCTTGCTCAGATATTCAAGGGATATACAAGTGGAAAAATCATATTCAGGACACTCCAACACTGCATATTAGTCAAAGTCCAGAACTGTTATATCAAAGAAAAATATTTTAATAACATGGATGCAATCACCTTTCATTGGCTCAATTAAAACAGTTGCCTTTTTCATTTCTGTTTATTTGTTTGTTTGTTTTCAGAATTCCAGTTACTGATCATGTTGCATAGTATTCAGCAATATTTTCAGGACATCCAAGAAATTGCAATGTGTCTTTTTTTTATGTCTGTGTGTCTTTTATGATAAATGATACCTGGGTTAAATTTGCATTTGGCTTTACACCATTTCTGACAATAGTCTAGCTTTTTATGTTGCCTGTGGAGTCTGCTTTGTTAAAATTCCAATATAAAACTAATTTATATTTGACATTAATGAGTTAAGAAATGTTTTATACAGTACATCAGGGCTGAGAGAGAACTTTACAGCATTCTAGTAAAGCAAATTACTGCTGAGTAGAACCATTATGTAAAAATGAAAAATCTTTCACTAATCTAAGCTGTTTTTCTTTTCAAAATCCTGTGATTTTTAATGTTTCTATTAAGAAAGAACTGAAAAATTAACAGACTTCTTTTCTCTCTTTCACATTCAACGGGGAGATTGCAATTTGACTAGTTGGAAGAGATCTCTTTCATCAATGTGCATGTCTGTGCCAGGTCAAAGTAAATCTTTATATTCATTTATAAAACAATATTGAAATACTTTAACTATTTAAAACATTAAATAATGTTTTTCTTGAGAATTACTTCTTTAAGTAATATTTTTAAGCACACTAGAAAATGACCTTTACACGTGAAAAAAATAAGTAAGGCTGAGGTTTAAATTGAAGGATTTTCAATAGGTCCCAGAGAGAACCTTGTAGACTTGAAATGAATCTTTTTGCATTAGATCTGATTGCAAAGTGAAAGTTTAAATCAGTTATTGCTAATTTAAAGACCTGATTTTCAGAAAATATATGCAAATTAATAATTCAATTTGCCAAAATATAAGTTGACTCAAATTTGACTACTTCTGTCAGTAAATCTACACACGCTTGCAGAAATGAACCCTAAATATATTAATGAAAACACAGGATGCATTAGCACTACTTAGAAATATGATTTGATAATTTCATTAGTTAGTATTTTGTAAACAAGCCCATAACATGTATTTTTAAACACTTTTGGTCCATTTGTAGTCAAATGGACTGCATACTCTATGCATGTAAATGTCTTTTTATAGATACATGCATATATGTATATAAAGGGAATTATATATAATTTCTTAGTATCTGATTCATGCATATGGATAGTAGTGTCAGATAAATAAAAAGGCTTTTAAAATCCTGCAAACTCTAATATATTCTATAGAATATTTTTATAGGAGGTAATGGATTTTTACCTTTTAGTGTCTCTGTAACAATGTTCTTAAGCGTGTTCTCACTGTATTATTATCAGTTCTAGTATCTGGTAATTGTTAATAGTGCTTCCTGAAGCAATTAATAAGAAAGAATAGATGCAGGAATAATGCCAGTGATACTAAGATTATAAAGATTATGTAAACCCATCATAAAATAATATTAATGTGGTCAAAAGACTCCCGTAAATATGCTAGTCAAGTGCAGAAAAATTACACTAAAATACTTACCCATTAAATTAAAAGCATCTTTCATACTATTCATATAGGGAAAAAAGTAATTATTTCATCTCAAATGATAGCCATGGAAGAGGAATATCACAAAGTGCATTCTTTCATTACTGCACAGTTTATTACAGTCTAAGCAAGACATTGGCTAAATGGACTTCCCTTTTACCTCCCTGCCACTAACAACAGTCCTGACCTGGACATGCAGCCTCTTTCAGGATGAGAAGAAAATGTGTCCATGCATGCTTAGTCTATACCACCCTTGAACAGATTATATATCAAGCTGAATTGTACTGAGTCTTTTTCTTTTTTTTCTCTGTATCTTTTTTTTTTTTTTTTTTTTTTTTTTTTTTTTTTTTTTTTTTTTTTTTTTTCTAATAGGAGAAAGTAGCTGTAGTAGAGGCTTGGGGAGGTGTGTTTGTGACTGCTATCAACAAAGGATTCAGCTGGACTGAGAGCCTCCAACCTGTTTAATGTGATGCTGAAGGGAAAATTTGGAACCTTAATCATGGAATAAGCCGCCTCCACGTTTATGTATTATATAATTTACATTTTGCTCAGTCTACTCTGTAATATCAAAATAATAAAGGAAAGGAAAATGTAGAAAAGGAAGAAAATGCTATTTTATTAAAAGTTCCTATTGAAGTGTATTAAAAAAAAAGGGTTTTTTCTCCTGCAAACTGGAATAAATTCCAAAAAGCAATATTGATTGCTGAAGCATGTTAATAGCAAAAATGGCAAAATTTTATACATCTTTCCAACTTTTTTCAAAGTGTAGGTGCATGTTTTAAAGAGGTATCACTTATTGCTTTAATATTTGTAGTAAATTTATTGCAAAGCTATAAGAAATAAGAATCTTTCATTCTCTGCTTTCCTACCATAATGTTCAACAAAAACATACAAATGAACAAAAAAGGAAAGGGGATTTTAAGGCTGACATTCGTGTTTGCATGTAAATAAAGCACAAGCCACAAACAAAGCCAGCAATCTCACATACTTGCCTTCAGTGGTAAAGGATGGAAAGGCTGCCTGCTACCAATCAGCAAGTGGTTGCTATGGTTACAAGGTCAGGAAATATGCCTTTTCCCCAGTTGTCCAAGGCTTGCACATGTCACTTCTGAAACTATGAATTTTATATACAGGTCAGGAGATGCATACCAAAGAAATAAACAGTGAACTGGACCATAATGACAGCTAACGTTCAAACGTCCTTGAATTTTTTAAATTTCTATCCAAACACATTTTGTCATTTTGAATGGGTTGGGGTTTTTTTTGTATAAAATTGGAGCAATTCTTTCCTGTAATGAAATTTTGCAAAGTAGGTACAAACTATGCCTCATTATTATAAGCTGCATCAATAACTTTCCTCAGAAAGATGCTTATGTTCTTTCCCTTTATTTTTTTAAACTCTTTAAATTACAGCTTTGGAATATTATAAGAATATAATTTGATGCAACTTAAGAACTCAGAATAATAACTACTTTCTAAAAAACATATTTAATAATGCTGTATTTATCTGTAGACAAGATGGTGGTTAAGCTGTTAATGAAATGCAGATGGTCCTGTTTTAAAGTACAAATGCTTCTTTACTCAATATGCTAAGCTTTAGGGGAGTTTTAATATAATCTCTAAAGGTTGAGAATGATATAGTATTTGTAAAATGAGTGAATTGTGAAAGAAACCTTGATTGTTTATGTGTCGTTGAAGAATTTACTAGGAAAATTAGTCAAAGGCCTCTCGGGGGACTTAGCATTTTGCTACAGATAAGGTAGGTCAAGTAAATTTAGT